>NW_021853421.1:553475-560729 GCF_003651465.1 Formica exsecta
TTTGCCGAACTTATTAATTAGTTAATGATTTTTTTTTCTTTCTTACCCTCAAAATGTATGTTTTAATTTTTTTCTGGATATTTATTGACAAGATGGACACATGTTCCTCCTTTTCCACAATATTGTATTTTTCTTTTCCCCTCTTTTTCCCCTTATTCGAATTCCTTTAGTTTTTTCTTGAAATGCTCGCAAGAAACAGAAGACAGAAGCTTATAAAAAATACCAAATTTTTTTCTCGACAAAATTAGACTCACCTCGCCGAATCAGCGAACGATGAAAAGATAAGCGCGATGAACGAGGAGATTGATCGCATCGCGTCGGCCAGGCGAGACGTCGTGCCAATATTCTTTGCCCCCGCATTAACTAATATTAGGCGTTCGTATGTGTAAGCCCTGCAATTGCACGTCATTGCCAATTAATCGCGAACCCGTGCAGCGTGGAAGAGAGATGCGTTCGACGTTCTTGATGAAGGGGACTTGGCGCGCGCCAAAGGGTATTCCAGCGAGATAAATTTTATGCGTAAACCTGTCATCGACCTAAATACTTCTTCTGCAAGAAAGAATCTTGAGATTATGTCATCTTAAAAAAAACAAGATAAAATGCGACATTCTCTGAGAGTCTTTTTAAAGATACATCGCATTTATGATAATAATATTAAAACGAATAGAAATTAAACGGAAACGCTAATGGAATATTAATAAATAGAAAGGAATAATAAAATGTAAACAGAATAATATTATAAAAAAATAAAGCATAGAAATAAGTAGAATATTAAATAATAAAAGATGCGATAATAAAATATTATAAAGCAAATTTAAATATAAAATGAGATATTTACAGAATACGTAAAGTCGAATATATTGAGAAAGAAATAATTAAAAACTTTAATACAATCATACATACATATATATATTTGAAGAAATATTATCGAGATATTTATTTAAATATTTTTCACTTGCATAGGATCTCAACGACAGATTCAAGGAAGAGGAGGATGCGAGGAATAACCTCTTCCAGAACAAGAAGAAACTCGAGCAGGAGGTGTCCGGTCTGAAGAAGGATATCGAGGATCTCGAGTTAAATCTGCAGAAGTCCGAACAAGACAAAGCGACGAAAGATCATCAGATAAGAAATCTAAACGACGAAATCGCTCACCAGGACGAGCTCATCAACAAGCTCAACAAAGAGAAGAAGAACCAGGGCGAGATCAACCAGAAGACCGCTGAGGAGCTCCAGGCCGCCGAGGATAAGGTCAACCACCTCAACAAAGTCAAGCTCAAGCTCGAACAGACCCTTGACGAACTCGAGGACTCCCTCGAACGTGAGAAGAAATCACGGTAAGCGATTATTCGATGCATTTGATAATCGAAGATCTCTTTATAGAATATCCTTGAATTACTACAATTTATTTTAATTTTTTAATTAATTCTTTCTTGAAGAAAATTTTATTAACAATTTATTTTTTACGCGCGCGCGAAATTAATTTTGTGTAACAATATAATATAAAATATATTTCTAGAAAAGAATAAAATAAATATCGCAATGATAACAAGGATAATTATATAATTTGTTGAAATTTAATTTTATATAGTGCTGACGTCGAGAAGGCAAAGAGAAAGGTGGAAGGCGATTTGAAACTCACACAGGAAGCCGTTGCCGATCTCGAAAGAAATAAGAAGGAACTCGAACAGACTATCCAACGCAAAGACAAGGAACTCTCATCTTTGACCGCCAAGCTCGAGGACGAGCAATCCCTTGTTGGCAAACTGCAGAAGCAGATCAAGGAACTGCAGGCTCGAATTGAAGAACTTGAGGAAGAGGTATGACAAGAAAAATGTGCTCTATAGCCTCCAAAGTTTTTAGTCTTGAAAAAAAAGGAAATATATTTTAATCCATTAAATCTTTTTAAGCTCATATCTTTTAATCACTTTTGAAAAATTTCATTAAAATTGACATTATCTAATCAAATCAAATTTTTCATTCTTGTAAATTCGAAAAAAAATTAAATTTTGAAATTATTTACAAATTTAAAATAATAGAGAAAACTATTCATAATCAAAAATTTGGAAATTAGTTAAAAAACAAATCAGATTTTTGTTGTTGTCTCTTATACGACGATATCATATATAACTATCGTCGTAACTATGGAAGTATATAACAATGTCCGAGCATTTTCTTCTTCAAGGTCGAGGCAGAACGCGGTGGACGAGCCAAAGCCGAGAAGCAGCGCAGCGATCTCGCCCGCGAGCTCGAAGAGCTCGGTGAACGTCTGGAGGAAGCCGGCGGTGCCACTTCCGCTCAGATCGAGCTGAACAAGAAGCGCGAGGCCGAGCTGAGCAAGCTCCGCAGGGATCTCGAGGAGGCCAACATCCAGCATGAATCTTCGCTGGCCATTCTGCGCAAGAAGCACAACGACGCCGTCGCCGAGATGGGTGAGCAGATCGACACCCTCAACAAGCTCAAGGCTAGGTAAGTTTGAGATGTCAAACTGATCCACTTCTTTTCGGTGGAAAGAAATAATAGAATTTTCGAAACATTTTTATCTGTATCAACTTTAAATCTTTTTTTTTTAATTTAAAGTTGACGCAGAGAGATCGGTAATATAAAACGGCTTGATAATATTAATTAGAAAATTTAGATATTTTTTTACTTTTTTCATACACTCGATAAATAATAATACAAATTTAGGACATTTTTATTGAGAAATGTTTATGCTGTGTCGTAAAGCGATTAGGAAGGATCGGTGATTAGACGAGTTTCAATTTTTTTATATCAACGGCTATTAGATTCTCGTTGAAAATAAAAGTGTGAAGGCAACAGAGGACTTTAACGTAATATTTGCGATAGAGCCGAAAAGGGCCGACACGACATCCATGCCGAGCTAAACGGTTCGCGCGCTCTCACGGATCAAGTTTCGCGGGAAAAGGTATTTGAAAATGAGAAAGAGATATGACGAGAGTGTTCCTCGTGCATCTTGTTTAGTTTCCAGACATTAGCTCGAACTTCCTGTACGCCCCTCGATAATTCTCACGATTTGTAAAACGTATGTGATTACCAGAATGGAATGATATATAAGTATTTTGGAAAGACATGTCTTGTTGCCCGAATTGTTATGTTGTGCCACGAATGCTGGATTAAATATCCATTGTCTATTAAAACGTGCAAAAATATATTTAATTCCAGATTAAAGTCAAATAAAAATATTTAAAGGAATGAATCTTTTTATTTTTAATTAAACAAAAATATCTGTATGTCAAAAATTGCAAATATTTGCAAATAAATATTTGCAAATATGCCAGTAATTAAATTCTTGGAATTGGATTAAATTAATTAAAATTTTTAATCATAATCCAATTAAATATTAAATTAAATTGTAATTTTTATTTATTACTTATTTTTTGTTATCAATCAGATTACTTATATTTTTGTTATATATTACGAAAAATTATGGCAATTGCAATGAGACAATTTGATCTGGCATTCCGGAATGGAAATCGAAAATAATTATTGTCGCGTTATTGTCATTCATTTGTGATCCCTTCAACTGTTTCCATCGATTGTCAGGGTTGAGAAGGAGAAGGTTCAATACTACAGCGAATGCAACGACTTGCGCACGTCTTGTGACCACTTGAGTAACGAGAAGGTAAGCCCTCGGGCTCGACCCCGTCAATAATATCCGGATTAACGCGACTAACAGCTTTTGCTAGGTGCAGAGATGCAGCCACGACAATGAAAAGATCTATATGGATTTATCTCTTTCCCCAAGATAATCCATGAATCATTTATCTGATGCGTGAGTTGATAGTCCCCGCTTGCTCAGCATCGCTTGCGTATTTGTGTGTCAACGATGCGAGCTTGTCTTTTGTGTCTTATTCGTCATATTATCACGGTTAAAAAATTAAAATAAAAAATTTTCGAAAAGACATCTTCCTCGCATATACTTTATTTCAATTAATTTTTTGAATATATTAGAGAAAATTGACAAACTAGAGCGTTTTTTTCTTTGTTAAAGAGTTTCTTTTTGCTTTCGTGACTTTAATAAAATCAGGACACTATCTAAAGGCGAGCTCGATATGAAATATTCCGGTGATTGATCGGGCGCTAAAATATTCTTCGAAATCCAGGCTGCTCAAGAGAAGATTGTCAAGCAGCTGCAACACCAGCTGAACGAGACCCAGGGCAAGCTCGAGGAAGTGAACCGCACCTTGAACGACTTCGACGCCGCGAAGAAGAAGCTGTCGATTGAGAACAGCGATCTGCTGCGTCAACTGGAGGAGGCCGAATCGCAGGTCAGCCAGCTATCGAAGATCAAAATCTCACTCACTACGCAACTGGAGGATACGAAGAGGCTTGCGGACGAGGAGTCGCGCGAACGCGCCACTCTGCTCGGCAAATTCCGCAACCTGGAACACGATCTGGACAACATCCGCGAGCAGGTTGAGGAAGAAGCGGAGGGCAAGGCCGATCTTCAGCGTCAACTCAGCAAGGCTAATGCCGAGGCGCAGCTATGGCGCACCAAATACGAATCCGAGGGTGTTGCTCGGGCTGAAGAACTTGAAGAGGCAAAGAGGAAGCTGCAAGCCAGACTTGCCGAGGCAGAAGAGACGATCGAGTCTCTCAATCAGAAGGTCATCGCTCTGGAGAAAACTAAGCAACGGCTGTCCACGGAAGTGGAGGACTTGCAGATCGAAGTGGACCGTGCCACTGCCATCGCCAACGCCGCCGAGAAGAAACAGAAGGCCTTCGATAAGATCATCGGAGAATGGAAGCTCAAAGTCGACGATCTTGCTGCTGAGCTTGACGCCAGCCAGAAAGAATGTCGCAACTACAGCACCGAACTCTTCAGGCTCAGAGGTGAGAGAAATTGGAAAATATCGATTTTTCGCTTCAAACTTGTCAAAATATTTTATCAAATTAAAGTTACTTTCTTTTTTATTAAAGCTCGTAATAAATTTAATTCTTCTAATAATCGCATTTATTATTTAAGCTATCATTATTTATGTATATATATTATTATTACTTTAAATAATTACAAAATTAATTGTCGATTGATTAGGTGCCTACGAGGAAGGTCAGGAACAGCTGGAGGCGGTACGTCGCGAGAACAAGAACCTTGCCGACGAGGTGAAGGACTTGCTGGACCAGATCGGCGAAGGTGGCCGCAATATTCACGAAATCGAGAAGGCCAGGAAGCGCTTGGAGGCTGAGAAGGACGAGCTCCAGGCCGCTCTTGAGGAGGCCGAGGCCGCCCTTGAACAAGAAGAGAACAAGGTGCTACGCAGCCAGCTCGAGCTCAGCCAGGTCAGACAGGAGATCGACCGCCGCATCCAGGAGAAGGAGGAGGAATTCGAGAACACCAGGAAGAATCATCAACGCGCTCTCGACTCCATGCAGGCTTCCCTCGAAGCAGAAGCCAAGGTAAGCCGTGCTTTCAGAAAATCTACTTCAACGTCGTTTTCACTCTCTTATAAAAAATGATATAAAAATAATTAATTTTTTTTTTTAATTTGACGCTCTGTTCTTACAATAAAATTTGATCTTCAGGGCAAAGCTGAGGCGCTGCGCATGAAGAAGAAGTTGGAGGCAGACATCAACGAGTTAGAGATCGCGCTGGACCATGCAAACAAGGCGAACGCCGAGGCGCAGAAGAACATCAAGCGATACCAACAACAGCTCAAGGACGTGCAGACCGCTCTCGAGGAGGAACAGAGAGCGCGCGACGAGGCTCGAGAGCTCCTCGGCATCTCGGAGCGTCGTCTGCTGCGTCAACTGGAGGAGGCCGAATCGCAGGTCAGCCAGCTATCGAAGATCAAAATCTCACTCACTACGCAACTGGAGGATACGAAGAGGCTTGCGGACGAGGAGTCGCGCGAACGCGCCACTCTGCTCGGCAAATTCCGCAACCTGGAACACGATCTGGACAACATCCGCGAGCAGGTTGAGGAAGAAGCGGAGGGCAAGGCCGATCTTCAGCGTCAACTCAGCAAGGCTAATGCCGAGGCGCAGCTATGGCGCACCAAATACGAATCCGAGGGTGTTGCTCGGGCTGAAGAACTTGAAGAGGCAAAGAGGAAGCTGCAAGCCAGACTTGCCGAGGCAGAAGAGACGATCGAGTCTCTCAATCAGAAGGTCATCGCTCTGGAGAAAACTAAGCAACGGCTGTCCACGGAAGTGGAGGACTTGCAGATCGAAGTGGACCGTGCCACTGCCATCGCCAACGCCGCCGAGAAGAAACAGAAGGCCTTCGATAAGATCATCGGAGAATGGAAGCTCAAAGTCGACGATCTTGCTGCTGAGCTTGACGCCAGCCAGAAAGAATGTCGCAACTACAGCACCGAGCTCTTCAGGCTCAGAGGTGAGAGAAATTGGAAAATATCGATTTTTCGCTTCAAACTTGTCAAAATATTTTATCAAATTAAAGTTACTTTCTTTTTTATTAAAGCTCGTAATAAATTTAATTCTTCTAATAATCGCATTTATTATTTAAGCTATCATTATTTATGTATATATATTATTATTACTTTAAATAATTACAAAATTAATTGTCGATTGATTAGGTGCCTACGAGGAAGGTCAGGAACAGCTGGAGGCGGTACGTCGCGAGAACAAGAACCTTGCCGACGAGGTGAAGGACTTGCTGGACCAGATCGGCGAAGGTGGCCGCAATATTCACGAAATCGAGAAGGCCAGGAAGCGCTTGGAGGCTGAGAAGGACGAGCTCCAGGCCGCTCTTGAGGAGGCCGAGGCCGCCCTTGAACAAGAAGAGAACAAGGTGCTACGCAGCCAGCTCGAGCTCAGCCAGGTCAGACAGGAGATCGACCGCCGCATCCAGGAGAAGGAGGAGGAATTCGAGAACACCAGGAAGAATCATCAACGCGCTCTCGACTCCATGCAGGCTTCCCTCGAAGCAGAAGCCAAGGTAAGCCGTGCTTTCAGAAAATCTACTTCAACGTCGTTTTCACTCTCTTATAAAAAATGATATAAAAATAATTAATTTTTTTTTTTAATTTGACGCTCTGTTCTTACAATAAAATTTGATCTTCAGGGCAAAGCTGAGGCGCTGCGCATGAAGAAGAAGTTGGAGGCAGACATCAACGAGTTAGAGATCGCGCTGGACCATGCAAACAAGGCGAACGCCGAGGCGCAGAAGAACATCAAGCGATACCAACAACAGCTCAAGGACGTGCAGACCGCTCTCGAGGAGGAACAGAGAGCGCGCGACGAGGCTCGAGAGCTCCTCGGCATCTCGGAGCG
>NW_021853421.1:560788-563031 GCF_003651465.1 Formica exsecta
AGCGTCGTGCCAATGCCCTGCAGAACGAGCTCGAGGAGAGCCGCACTCTTCTCGAACAGGCGGATCGCGGTCGTCGCCAGGCCGAGCAAGAGCTCGCCGACTGTCACGAACAGCTGAACGAACTGAGCGCCCAGAACGCTTCCATTTCCGGCGCCAAGAGGAAACTCGAGGCCGAACTGCAGACTCTCCACGTGAGTAATTTCTACAATAATTTAATAGAACTTTTTTTTTAGAAAATACACAGGTCTCATATTTATGTGTATATCTCTTTCCGTTAGTCCGATCTAGACGAGCTGCTGAACGAGGCGAAGAACTCAGAAGAGAAGGCGAAGAAGGCAATGGTGGACGCGGCCAGGTTGGCGGACGAGCTGCGCGCCGAGCAAGACCACGCTCAGACTCAGGAGAAGTTGCGCAAGGCCCTAGAGACGCAGATCAAGGAACTGCAGGTGCGCCTGGACGAGGCCGAGGCAAATGCCCTCAAGGGCGGCAAGAAGGCCATCCAGAAGTTGGAACAGCGCGTGCGCGAGCTGGAGAACGAGCTCGACGGCGAGCAAAGGAGACACGCCGACGCCCAGAAGAATCTGCGCAAGTCCGAGCGTCGTATCAAGGAGCTGAGTTTCCAGGTAAAGTCCCACCTTGTAATAAATACTCGAATTGATCGCGCGTTGTACCTATTAATATTTCATAATTAAAAAGATAATTTAAATAGTAAATGGTATTCTCTTTTATTAGTCACGTGAATTGAATTAATATTTTATATTCAGAAGATTCTAAGTCTTTTATTCTTGTTATTAAATTATTAATTTTTATTAATTCTCTTTGTGTTATCTCATGTTTGTCAATCGAAATTTTTATTCACGCTTAAGTAACCGTTTGCTGTTTCTGTTTCCAGGCGGACGAGGACCGTAAGAACCACGAGCGCATGCAGGATCTGGTCGACAAGCTCCAGCAGAAGATCAAGACGTACAAGAGGCAGATCGAGGAGGCGGAGGAGATCGCCGCGTTGAATCTTGCCAAGTTCCGTAAGGCACAGCAAGAGCTTGAGGAAGCCGAGGAAAGGGCGGACCTTGCCGAACAAGCTATCACCAAGTTCCGCACTAAGGGACGCGGCGGAAGCGCCGCGCGTGGACTTAGCCCAGTGGTAAGCTATTAGATCTTTCAATTATCATCTTAGAATTTGAATCTTCAACGCTCGATATCGAAGTGCGATATGTATCTCTTCTTTTTTTTTTTTATTTTCTTGTCATTTAATAATATTAAGTATTTATCGAGTAGCATTTGGTTTCAATTTTATCGATAGTGTTACAAAAAAAATTCAAGAAAGATTTTAAATTTTTTAATTTGAAATTCATATATTTTAACTTTAATTATAAATTTTGCGATTTTACTTGAACGATTTATTTCTTAATATTACAATCTCTTAGATATGAAATACAGGGTCTTCCTAAAGTGACTATCTATTTTGTGAAATAATAGAAATTATAAAAAACACTTTTAAAATATGAAAAAATATATATATTATTACTTTATGGATTTAATTTAATTATTAGTAGCAAACGACCATCAATGTCTCTACAGATCTCTAAGCGATCAATTAACAAAAAATCGTGTAAAGCAATTGAACTTTTATAAATACATGAATTTATATTATATAATTTTGGACATACCATTATGCCAATGTATAAAACAATTTTTTCAAATATCTCTAATTTCACCAAAATAAATAGTCGCTTTAGAAACACCCTATATACGGCATTTTATCAAATCGAAAATCGCATCAGGCTTCGGTTAAGCATTACTATAAAAATGAGGTAAATCGTATCTCGAGAAAAGAAATTAGAAATCATCGATCGCGCGTTCGGGAACTCGATACGTAAATCGCAAATCGCTCGTTCGGAGATCGGAATAAGAAAATGCGCTACGGGGGTAGATTGCGGATGGTGTCTAATTAGCGATCTATGTGTTCCTGTGTGCAGCCGCAACAGAAACGTAAGATGCCCTCCGCGTTGGAGTAAAACGCACACACGCCGCGCTTGGTCCATGTAAGTCCGTGTGCACGTGTCGTGAGACGCGTGCGTGAGATGTGTGTGACGATTATTATCTTGTAGACAAAGAGAAATAGAGATAGACGCAGATTAGAAAGAGAATGGATCAGAGTTTACATCGAGAGAATGGATCAGGAGTTTACGAAACGCGAGAGGAACACGCGATTATTGACTCCTCCCCCCCCCTCCCTGCATCCG
>NW_021853421.1:563215-569896 GCF_003651465.1 Formica exsecta
AGCGTCGTGCCAATGCCCTGCAGAACGAGCTCGAGGAGAGCCGCACTCTTCTCGAACAGGCGGATCGCGGTCGTCGCCAGGCCGAGCAAGAGCTCGCCGACTGTCACGAACAGCTGAACGAACTGAGCGCCCAGAACGCTTCCATTTCCGGCGCCAAGAGGAAACTCGAGGCCGAACTGCAGACTCTCCACGTGAGTAATTTCTACAATAATTTAATAGAACTTTTTTTTTAGAAAATACACAGGTCTCATATTTATGTGTATATATCTCTTTCCGTTAGTCCGATCTAGACGAGCTGCTGAACGAGGCGAAGAACTCAGAAGAGAAGGCGAAGAAGGCAATGGTGGACGCGGCCAGGTTGGCGGACGAGCTGCGCGCCGAGCAAGACCACGCTCAGACTCAGGAGAAGTTGCGCAAGGCCCTAGAGACGCAGATCAAGGAACTGCAGGTGCGCCTGGACGAGGCCGAGGCAAATGCCCTCAAGGGCGGCAAGAAGGCCATCCAGAAGTTGGAACAGCGCGTGCGCGAGCTGGAGAACGAGCTCGACGGCGAGCAAAGGAGACACGCCGACGCCCAGAAGAATCTGCGCAAGTCCGAGCGTCGTATCAAGGAGCTGAGTTTCCAGGTAAAGTCCCACCTTGTAATAAATACTCGAATTGATCGCGCGTTGTACCTATTAATATTTCATAATTAAAAAGATAATTTAAATAGTAAATGGTATTCTCTTTTATTAGTCACGTGAATTGAATTAATATTTTATATTCAGAAGATTCTAAGTCTTTTATTCTTGTTATTAAATTATTAATTTTTATTAATTCTCTTTGTGTTATCTCATGTTTGTCAATCGAAATTTTTATTCACGCTTAAGTAACCGTTTGCTGTTTCTGTTTCCAGGCGGACGAGGACCGTAAGAACCACGAGCGCATGCAGGATCTGGTCGACAAGCTCCAGCAGAAGATCAAGACGTACAAGAGGCAGATCGAGGAGGCGGAGGAGATCGCCGCGTTGAATCTTGCCAAGTTCCGTAAGGCACAGCAAGAGCTTGAGGAAGCCGAGGAAAGGGCGGACCTTGCCGAACAAGCTATCACCAAGTTCCGCACTAAGGGACGCGGCGGAAGCGCCGCGCGTGGACTTAGCCCAGTGGTAAGCTATTAGATCTTTCAATTATCATCTTAGAATTTGAATCTTCAACGCTCGATATCGAAGTGCGATATGTATCTCTTCTTTTTTTTTATTTTCTTGTCATTTAATAATATTAAGTATTTATCGAGTAGCATTTGGTTTCAATTTTATCGATAGTGTTACAAAAAAAATTCAAGAAAGATTTTAAATTTTTTAATTTGAAATTCATATATTTTAACTTTAATTATAAATTTTGCGATTTTACTTGAACGATTTATTTCTTAATATTACAATCTCTTAGATATGAAATACAGGGTCTTCCTAAAGTGACTATCTATTTTGTGAAATAATAGAAATTATAAAAAACACTTTTAAAATATGAAAAAATATATATATTATTACTTTATGGATTTAATTTAATTATTAGTAGCAAACGACCATCAATGTCTCTACAGATCTCTAAGCGATCAATTAACAAAAAATCGTGTAAAGCAATTGAACTTTTATAAATATATGAATTTATATTATATAATTTTGGACATACCATTATGCCAATGTATAAAACAATTTTTTCAAATATCTCTAATTTCACCAAAATAAATAGTCGCTTTAGAAACACCCTATATACGGCATTTTATCAAATCGAAAATCGCATCAGGCTTCGGTTAAGCATTACTATAAAAATGAGGTAAATCGTATCTCGAGAAAAGAAATTAGAAATCATCGATCGCGCGTTCGGGAACTCGATACGTAAATCGCAAATCGCTCGTTCGGAGATCGGAATAAGAAAATGCGCTACGGGGGTAGATTGCGGATGGTGTCTAATTAGCGATCTATGTGTTCCTGTGTGCAGCCGCAACAGAAACGTAAGATGCCCTCCGCGTTGGAGTAAAACGCACACACGCCGCGCTTGGTCCATGTAAGTCCGTGTGCACGTGTCGTGAGACGCGTGCGTGAGATGTGTGTGACGATTATTATCTTGTAGACAAAGAGAAATAGAGATAGACGCAGATTAGAAAGAGAATGGATCAGAGTTTACATCGAGAGAATGGATCAGGAGTTTACGAAACGCGAGAGGAACACGCGATTATTGACTCCTCCCCCCCCCCTGCATCCGTCAGTTCTCACGTTTGCACCTGTGTGTCCGATAACGCTCTCACAAGTGGATCCGAGTTTGTTCTTCGTCATTAACTCTGTGTATCGCACCTCCTCGAACCTTCTCTCTTGTACTTGTAGACAATGCGAATTTAGTAGACGTCAATTTATAGACAACGTTAGAGCATATTTCCCGAGTTCTATCAGTAGCGATTGGAACCGGAAATTATTTCGCTCCGCAAGTACAATCTTGTATCGCGATAAAAAAGTAATTTCTGAAATCAATCAACGTATAACAGAAAAAAATTCTTAATTGGTTATTTATTAAACCTATTATTTAAATTTTGATAGTTGAAGAGAGAGAGACGGGGAGTTGAATAAATAATTAAAGACATACACATAAATTCATCAATCTACTTATTTATCAATCGAATTATTTTTGAATTATTTTCTTGAATATTGGCTGTTTTTACAGTTAATTTTTAACATGGCGCAAAATTGTATTACACCGGTTTCAATCTCTGGCCTAGTAGTGTTTAGCGCATTTTTTGAGCTTCTCTATGATTCATCGCAGGAATCAGTCACGAAATTTCAAGTGGATGATTCTCTTTGGAATATAATCCTCGAGGAGTTTTATATTCCTCTATCTTACTCAAATTAAAATATGCCGATTATATTTGTACATTCGTTCTCCTCTTTTCAAAATTTTTCGTGATTTATTTAATTTTCTTTTATCTATGAGAAACGATGTTTGCTCTGGTTTGAGAGAGAGTAAAGCCTTCGTTTATTTTATTTTCTTTCAACCCGGAAAGATTTCTTCCTTTTTCTCACCGATATACATCATCATTGTCGATTTTTGCTTTTAATAGTTCAGTATTAACAAGAACTGCAACAATAAATCGTGATTTTCCACAAAGAGAGTTGTAACTAATATCATGAAAGAGCTACATGTCTGAGATAAATCTCTCTCTTTTGTAAGAATATACCAGACACGTGCTCTCCTTTATTGCGTTTATTCGTTAGCATAATATAGAGGTGTCACGACCCTCGTTACGTCATCTCAATTCTATTGACGCATTCGGATGCAATGTCAAAAAAAAAAGTTGGATCACGAGCAGGAACAACACAGAAAACGTGTTACTCGTTTCCCCCCCCCCCTTCGCCTCCTTAATCTTCGTATCAATGTTTTCTAAATCCGTGAAGAATTTTATATTTGTTTAAACTCGCAAATACACTGCTTCATATTTATGGTTATTTATAATTCACAAGAGATTAATGTTTCGCGTGTCTGTCTCCTTTCAGCCACACCGACATGCGATCAAACCCCTATTTGATGGTTCCGCATTCCCGCCACGCTTCGACCTGCAGCCCGATGGTGAACTGTAAAGCTCCTTCCGAGGAATTCGCGCAAATAATAATATAAACCAAAAACAAAAAAAAGAACAAAAATTTAACAATAGAAAACTCAAACATCCGAAAAATAAGAAAAGGATAAAAGGAGAAGGAAGAGGAAGAACATCATCATCCTCATCGAGTCTATCATCGAACGAATATATGCAACGAACTCGAGAGCTCGCTCGGAGCTCTCAATGGCATCGTCATCTCGCAACCGAGCCATCATTCGGAGATCATGAATTTGCGTCATCTTTCTCGACAATAATTTTTATGCGATCGACCAATAGGAGAGAAGGGTAATACAAAATTAACGCTCACTCGAGAAGATCGAAGAAAGATGTGAGGACGCGAGAGAGGGTGTTGCTTCACCACGCGAGCTGACGGTCGAGGGAGAGAGAGAGAGTGGGAGAATGAGAATGGGAGAGCAAGAGAGATATCGAGCGAGAGGACAATGCGAGCGGACGATGAGGGGGCGAGAACTAACGAGAGATATATTAATATTTACGCACACGCATACACATACACACAGAAAAATAAAGGGGAAAAAATAACAGAGCGATAAATACACATATAAACATTTACGCCCTCGCGAGATGCACAACGTAATAAGCAAAAGTGTTGAACGTAAATAAGAAAAACTAAAAAGAAATATATATATATACTCGCGAGCAGAAACGCGAACGAAGCGGATCGCGGAAAACGTTCAATCAATCAACAGCGCGTATCATTACATGTGTCATCCAAATGATATCGTATCCTATAAAATTAATTGTAATTTATAAAGAGAGACGAAGTATGTATTTATTAAAATAAATAAGCAATAAATAAAGATAAGAATTAAATCACCTGGCTTATACATATACATATATGCCAGATTACTCGATCGTGAAAATAAAATTTGAAATCAATAGAGATAAGAGTTTATTGCATATTACATTATAAATTCAAAAAGATTGTTTAATGTCAATTTAATTGTCAAGTTAATTTTTCGTACAATATAATTTATAGCAATACGAAACAATGGCGAAAAATAATATTTGATCTTAGCGAGCAAATACATATATTCTTTCAAAATCTTTTGCTTTTCAAAATAGAGAAATCTTTATCTATTTATTTTTAATTTATTTATTTTTTCCACATAAATGCATACAGAAGTTTCGCGCGTGAGCGGTGGTTATTCATAAAGCGACATGCAAGCGCGATGCGTACAGAGTTTCGCGCGTGAGCGGTTGTTATTCATAAGGCGACATGCAAGCGCGATGCGTACAGAGTTTCGCGCGTGGTTGGTGCGCGTGAAGCTCGGGAAGCGAGCGTGGCCCACACGGCCGTGTTCGGCAATCGCGAGGTTCGAATTATATAAATTCTTAATAAGAATCAGAATATTGAAATAAAAAAAAACAAAATTAATGTGAAACTCAAAATCTAGATTTGAAGAGATATAGATTAATTTTTTTTTTAAATTTCAACGAACGGATGTGAAATTAACTATTACCGTTTGAAGCCTTCCAAGAGAAACAATAACATCCAGACGATAGGACTGATGATCTGGCTTATGATACCCGCAAAGTAGGATTTATCCTTATGAGGGAGCCATTGAAGAAACGGTTCCAGCTCGTAAATCTGATAATCCCATAAAGTATTAGGATACATATGGTGGCTCATTACGTGCACGATACGCCAATTCTTCGAGGATAACATACTGAGATCGAAGTAGTACATGCGAAAGTTATCTCTCATGTGGAAGTAATTGTGCCCAGCAACAGTCGTCCATGTCAAAAAAATGCCTAGAATTAATTATCGTCACATAATTAATTTGATCAAACGATTATGCCGGTCCCAGCAACCGGGAAGCCCGGCCTAACTACGGGAAGCCCGTAGCCTGGTGTAGCGCGAGGTATCAAGATGCGCCGTTCCAGCAACCGGGAAGCCCGGCCTAACTACGGGAAGCCCGTAACCCGGTGTAACGCGAGAGGTGGTTCAGGATCCGGAGAGTTGTACGTGACAGCATTCGGGATCGGGAACTGGTAACGCGTAACGCTACGCTCGCCGGAGCGCCTTATATACCGGCGGCCGGCCTCCCACTCGCGCGATTCAACGTGTGGTGGGGTGGTCCCTACGGTGGGGCCGCGACACGGGTGTGGGAGCTTTGGGACGCCATAAGCGCCGAGCTTCGAAAAGCGCGCGGTGGATCAGCCCGCTAGGCCGTTAGTAACGGTATCGTTACAAATAATATGTATTTATTAGTTATTCTAAGTATTTTTCCATGATATTTGACTAATATTAGCTAAGACATAATAACAAGTATTTGCAGACTTACGATCCTTCGGAACCGTCTTCTTATCTCATGTATTTTGTGAGACCGAACTCACCTATCGGTTACATTCTAGAGGTCGATCTTGCGCCCAACCTTCACGATTCTCACGCGGACTTGCCATTCTGCCCGACGCGCGATAAGCCGCCCAGAAAGCGTGACAAGAAACTTCTCGCCACGCTGTGCGATAAGAGCCGTTACATAATATATTATCGCAATTTGCAGTAATGCATTCGGCACGGATTACGCGTTTAGAGGATACACAGAATATTACAATTCGCGCAATCTCCATGGCTGCGCGGATATGTCGAATTAAACACGCGACTACGAATTAACGCGAAAAACGAGTTCGGGAAAAATCTTTACAAATTGATGAATAACGCTGTGTTCGGTAAGACTATGGAGAATGTGCGCAATCACTCGGATGTACGCGCTACGAGTCGAAGGTAGAGACGATACGAAAAAAATTAAGGGTGTTAAGAGTGGCGTCGTCGCGAGAACGATAACGTTCGAAGATTACGCGCGCTGTCTTCGAGAAAGAATCGAGATGAGACGCGAACAATCTTGCATAAGATCTAAGTTACACGAGATGTATACGGTGTCGGAATTGAAAGTTGCGCTCAGCCCGCATGATGATAAACGATACATTGTATCAGGAACTATGGATACTTTACCGTGGGGGCATTATAAAATACCGCGGTAAAGATAGTTAAATCGGCGGATCAATGAACTATCATCTATAACTAATTGTATCGCAA
>NW_021853422.1:0-649 GCF_003651465.1 Formica exsecta
GCGTCCCTCTAATCGAGGCGGACCGCGACTCTTTTTCGAACGAATTGTCGACGCATTTCACCCTCCCCCACCCGCGCCGAATTCGCAGACGATAAAAATAGGCATCTCGCCGAACGCGCGAATCAATCGCGCCCGGCGTCTCTCGATAGTTTCCCACGTCTTTCCAGGCTCCGCGCGATGACTAACGCGAAGACGGTTCTTCTCGTTTTAGCGACGACGCTCGTCGCCGCGACGGCCGCCGCGCCCGTTGAGATTCGCCATCTCGCTTGAGCGATAAGCGCGGTCGTATCGCCTCTAACCGTCCTCTCTCCGGATACCCGGCGTCCGCTCGCGGATCGCGCGCTAGAAGCGACGCGCGTCCCTTAAGAATCACAATAGCGGATCGCGCGCTAGAAACGGCGCGAGAGATAGCCATCGCCTCCTTAAGGAACGAGTCGCGTCAAGGTCGAGTCGCGCCAAGGTCAAATCGCGCCGGGAGAAACCGCGACCTCGATCGAGTCGAGCGTCATCTCCCGGGCGATCTCGTCGATTTTGTTGGGCGTCTAGATAGGCCGGCGCTAACCCACTTTCATGAGAGCGAGAGAGATGGATAGAGAGATAGAAAAGGATGGAGATATGGATTAGACATTTTGTTGACGACCGAGGGGGG
>NW_021853422.1:3423-7752 GCF_003651465.1 Formica exsecta
TACATGTATATTACTCTCACACGCATGAAAGAGACAAAGGTAGTACGTTTATGTCTGTCCTTGTCATGTAAGATTGCAGCTCCGTCTATCGCGACATCACGCAACTAATCTACTGCTCTGTTTTATTCTTGAGTCTCGATCTCGCACACACACATATGCACGAAAGTGTAGCATCGTAAAATCTTTTTTCTAAAGCTTCTAAACTCACTTCTCTAAGTTCACTTATACTCTTTGATAAAATGCCGAGTGCGGGGTATACTGATTTAGGCACGTACAGATTACAAATTTGTTATATTAAGTAAATGTGACGGCAGAAGCCGATAACAAAACTGTAATTTTCTCATTTTTTTTAACTTTTCATATGGAATGTTATACTCCGCACCCCGTTATTATGTGTACCTTAATTGTGGAAAAGGATTTGTTGATATCTATAATCAACAAAAAGATTTTGCATTCCTACTAATATTCGCATTCTGTCGGTAATTCGGCATCCTCTTAAAATGTTGTAAAAGGAAATAATAAAAAGCTCCTCCTCTCGCGCGAAAAAACAATCTCTCTTTATTCCACGACCTTTCAACGATTCGCCATCTCGCTTGAGCGATAAGCGCGGTCGTATCGCCTCTAACCGTCCTCTCTCCGGATACCCGGCGTCCGCTCGCGGATCGCGCGCTAGAAGCGACGCGCGTCCCTTAAGAATCACGATAGCGGATCGCGCGCTAGAAACGGCGCGAGAGATCGCCGTCGCCTCCTTAAGGAACGAGTCGCGTCAAGGTCGAGTCGCGCCAAGGTCAAATCGCGCCGGGAGAAACCGCGACCTCGATCGAGTCGAGCGTCATCTCCCGGGCGATCTCGTCGATTTTGTTGGGCGTCTAGATAGGCCGGCGCTAACCCACTTTCATGAGAGCGAGAGAGATGGATAGAGAGATAGAAAAGGATGGAGATATGGATTAGAACACTTTGTAGACGACCGAGGGGGGAAGTGAGGACCGGGGGGTACGTAGGGCGAGTCGGTAAGCGCGACCCCCGATCGAGTCGAGCGCCATCTCACGGGAAATCTTAGCGATTCGTACCCGCTCCCTCCCGTGACGTCACGCGCTCCCCCGACCCCGGCGGCCTATCTCACCTACTACGAGTCGCGCCAAGGTCGAGTTGCGCCGGGAGAAACCGCGACCCCCGATGGAGCCGAGCGCCATTTCCCGGGCAATCTTGGCGACTCGCACCCGCTCCCTCCCGTGACGTCACGCGCTCCCCCGACCCCCTACCCTCTCGCCGCGCTTTCCCCCCCGGCCGCGCTTCCCGTCTCGCCATACGTACGCCCCCTGCTCTCTCCCCAGCCCGCACTTCCCCCCACGGTCATCAGTCTATCTCTTTCTAGTCATATCTCTGTCCTCCTGTCTCTCACGGACTGTCTCTCTCGCACTCATGGGAAAAGTGAGCTAGAACTGCCCTTACTATCCTACTCACGTTGATTACCGCTCTCTTCATTATTATCGCCCGCGGTAATTTTATGTGACATCCCGCGCGCATAGGATTATATTTATTTATATTTACGATTAAATCGAGTATTCGCGACAATGCCCACCCGCTGTCGCGTTCCTGAAATTCTTCGAGCGATGCTAGAGTGGGCTCGACAACGCGCCGCTCGTACCAGTCGCGTAAATCGGAAGTGCGAAAGAGTTCATAGTTTCTCGTATTGATACTTTTATTTGCGCCGTCACAAATCCACCATTGAACACTGTATTAATTTTCACGTTAAAGTGTTTTTTCATAAATTTATACCAAAACTTTTTGCTAACAAGATGTGCTTATTAATAGCTCTTGTCTCGGAACCCCTGGCGAAAATACTGACAGGGTGTGCCTCTTTACCATGATTTTATATTCTATCTTGATGTCTGTTTCCATTATGTGTATCATATTTTAACTAAATCTTTATTTCACGGTTTGTCACGTACATTTTGACTAATGTCGATTATTGCATTTTTGTCGATTATTGCATTTTTGTTGTCTAGAGATGATGTCAAATACCAGGTGCATCGCAAAAGTTTCAAATTACATGCAGCTGTCCAAGTATGTTAGCGCAATTTAATCATGAGGATTATCCTTATATTTCACGATTTTGTAATGTTCTGACATGCGCGTTTGGATTCTGATATCTAGGGGTGATGTCATCGCGACAGTTTTAAACTACTTGTATATTAACACAAATTAACCTTGATAATTATTCTTATATTTCACGATTTTGTCATGTTCCGACACGCGCGTTTGGATATCTGAGGATGATATCATCGCGAAGCAGCCGCACATCGGCGCTTGAAAAATTTATAATTGCATTTTTTGTACATTCAGCTAAATCTCCACCTGGGGGTGATGTCATCGCGAAGCAGCCGTACATCGGCGCTTGAATAGAAAAATTGAAAAAAATATCGCGTCGGCAATAATCCCCACCACATTGCAATTTTGCAACGCTAATACATATTTTAAATATGTTTAATACGTTCAGTATTGCATCGACCACTTGTGTGAAAGGTTCATATAAAATGTATCCTACTGAAGGAAGCCTCATGAATTATTACGTTCCGATTCAAGATGCTGATGAAACTTCACCGTGTAAGAAGAAGAAATGTAACAAGTAAGTTTTAATTAACTTAAAGAATTTTTTATACTTTTTAAATATTTTTTACACCTTTTAAATATTTATATAAATAATATTTTTTTACTCCCTAGCATTTCATCCGAGCCTCGTTGTGCGGTTCGTATACTCGGAAGACGATACGTCTTAACCCCGACGTCATACAAATATTTGGACATTGGAATAAACGTTGGAGCTGTATCTTGCGTGGAATTGGTTCTCGGCGATAATCGGGGCAATCAAATAATATTGCCTTTTGAAACGTGGAAATCGCTAATGCAGAAACGTGCGGACATTGAACGGCTTCTACAATCGACTGAAATCCCATTGCGGATTCGAGATTTGACATTCGAAGTGATTAAAATATCTGATTCGAATATTATAAAATTGGCATTATCCAATAATTCTTTATATATAAAACCGCCAACTCTATTATATTTATTCAATTTTGAAAAATGCATAGATCATATGTATTACTGGCTATGCGAAAATACTCATATTGTTAATGAAAAATTCAAACAATTTGTAACAGTTTTACAACGTAATAATATCGCTAATATATGCGGCGCTGCAAAAGCGATACATGAAAGTGATATGTTTAACGGCGAATCACTCATAGATTGCGAGTTATTGACATGTGCTGTAAATGATATTCTTTACGATGCTTGTAATAAATAAGTTATTTTACTATTTATCTGTGAATTTAATTATTTATCCCATCCTTTATGTATGAATAAAAACGTTGTAATAAATGTGCACAGTCTGCAAAACTTAGCATGCGAACGCTAAATCTCTTTCTCTCCCAACTGCATGCGAACGCTATCTCTCTCTCTCTCTTTCTCTCCCAACTGCATGCGAACGCTATCTCTCTCTCTCTCTTTCTCTCCCAACTGCATGCGAACGCTATCTCTCTCTCTCTCTTTCTCTCCCAACTGCATGCGAACGCTATCTCTCTCTCTCTCTCTCTTTCAAGTGCATGCCTCGCGCCATCCTTCTCCCACATGCATGCAAACGCTATCCCTCTCCCACACGTTGCGAACGCCATCCTTTTCTAACGTGCATGCAAACGCTATCCTTGTCTTACGCTCATATGGATGCCTCACGCTATCCTTCTCCCACACACATAGAATATCATTAGCGCTAAGTAGTATAGCAAGGAGAGTTCTAAGCCATGGTCCTCTGAGGGGGGGGGGGGACCGGCGCGGGGGTATGACGTCACGCGGGGGAATCGCGTCCTAACCGGTAGGCGAGGGGTCCGCGGAGAGGGGGGAAGGGGACCGCGTCCTAACCGATGGGCGAGTGTTCCGCGGAGAGGGGGGAAGGGGACCGCGTCCTAACCGGTAGGCGAGGGGTCCGCGGAGAGGTGGAGGGGGACCCGCGACGAAACCGATAGGTGAGGAACCCGCGGGGAAGAGGGGGATCGCGGCGAAACCGATTGGCGAGGGACCTGCGGGTAAGAGGGAACGCGAAGGTACGATGCCGCGAGGAGGCGTGGGAGAAGGATAGCGCGAGGCATCCGCAATGTGTAAGAGAAGGATAGCGCTAATGATATTCTATGGGCGTGGGAGAAGGATAGCGCGAGGCATCCGCAATGTGTAAGAGAAGGATAGCGCTAATGATATTCTATGGGCGTGGGAGAAGGATAGCGCGAGGCGTCCATATGAGCGTAAGACAAGGATAGCGTTTGCATGCACGTTGGA
>NW_021853422.1:10791-11380 GCF_003651465.1 Formica exsecta
GGAGAGAGAGAGATAGCGCGAAGCATGCACTTGGGAGAGAGAGAGATAGCGCTAATGATATTCTATGGGCGTGGGAGAAGGATAGCGCGAGGCGTCCATATGAGCGTAAGACAAGGATAGCGTTTGCATGCACGTTGGAAAAGAAAGGCGCGAAGATATTGCATGCATGTGGAAGAAGGATGGCGTTCGCATGCACTTGAGAGAGAGATAGCGCGAAATGTTCGCATGCACGTGGGAGAAAGAGATAGCGTTCGCAAGGCGGTGCGAAAAGGATAGCGCGAGAAGGATGGCGCGAAACATGTACTTGGGAGAGAGAGAGAGAGAGAGAGATAGCGCAAAGCATGCACTTGGAACATACGGCGTTCGTAAGGCGGTGCGAGAGAGAGAGAGATAGCGTTCGCAAGTTAAATTTTGCAGACTGTGTATATCTATTACACCGTTTTTATTTGAACGTATTAAACTTATTTAAAATATGTATTAGCGTTGCAAAATAGCAATGTGGTGGGGATTATTGCCGACGCGATATTTTTTTCAATTTTTTTATTCAAGCGCCGATGTACGGCTGCTTCGCGATGACATCACCCCCAGG
>NW_021853422.1:11427-30619 GCF_003651465.1 Formica exsecta
GGTGAATTTGTGACGGGTGATAAACGCGCAAATAAAAGTATCAATACGAGAAACTATGAACTCTTTCGCACATCCGATTTACGCGAATGGTACGAGCGGCGCGTTGTCGAGCCCACTCTAGCATCGCTCGAAAAATTTCAGGAACGTGATAATGGGTGGGCATTATCGCGAATACTCGATTTAATCGTAAATATGGTAAATATGCATATTAGGTTACACCTCACCGATGACTTTGACCTTGACATATGTTGTCAAGGACATGACCCTGAGTAACTTTTCCTTATAACTTAACCGGCGGTCTCTTATAGTTTCTGAGATATTTAAAGTTAACATTTGGATAATAATATAGAGACAGAGAGACAGTCCGCCCCACAATTGTTGCATGGATGAGAAAGTATATGCGTGGACGCAGGGAGTTCCGCCCCCCCCCCCTACGGGGGGGCTCCACTTCCTAAATTGAAAGTGGATCGGGAATCTTCGTATCCTCATTATACAACAGTGCTGAATCTCCAGGACATTGAGTTTCCAGTGACTGTGAACCAAATTAAAAAATTCGAGCTTCTCAACGATATGTCAATCAATGTATATAGTATCGAGGAAAAGAACATTGTCCCGATACGTCTGAGTGAGCTGAAAAGAGATAAACACGTCAACTTGCTGTACATGGAAGACAACAACGTTGGACATTTCGCATTGATCAAGAATCTATCCAGGCTCGTGAGCTCGCAATTGAGCAAACATAATGGCCAAATACATATCTGAGGGATTCTTTTACATCTCGAACACCTAATATGGGGTCACCTTTTTGATTTGTCTCAACATTTTTTTACGGGTTTCTTATACAAAATAAGCCGACACCTATTTTGGCATTTTTTTTTCGTCAATGGTTTCGAAAATACAGGCGGTTAAAGTTTTGAAAACTCGCCAGTTATACACTTTTTTAAATCGCAATAACTCCATTTCTATTCATCCTACAGAGTTCAGCTTGGGCTCATTTTCAAGGTAAAAGAATGTTCTTCATTTTAGTGTCGATTATTATTATATTTGTTGTTACCTTGTAATTATTATAAACAATTGAAATATTTAAAATCATTTTACTACTCGAGGCCATCACTTTAAAAATTTAAAAAAAATCCCATCGTGTTCCTCGTTAAATTTTCTATAAAAATCATATTTTTTTAGAATGGTCATTTGATCCCATCTGTATGAAATAAATTATTTTGTACGGTAGAACGCGCTTTGCGTCGCGCGGCGGCGGGCACCTGGCCCGCGGCGTCGTACTGTATCTCGCTCTGCGCATTACATGTATACGGTTTTCGCTTGGTGCGTATCCCCTCCACTACGGTTGCATGTTGCTAGCGTGGGCATTCTGGCATCACTGTACAGGGCCCAGTATGTTCTTGACTGTTGAATGTGGTAGACGATTTGTGCGAATTTCCATTTTTCCGGTTTAGCTTGTGTTATACGTTGACTTATATTAGTTTTAACATTGTGCATTTTGAAATGTACTATGTGATTTGAAGTGTTCTACTTTGTGAATAAATGTAAGTATTATATTATCATTCAATGATGCGCATTTTAGTATCCGATGTGTTTTATACTTTATTGTGTACATACTTGCAGTAACACTGAAGACTGAATTACGATACCGAAAACATCAAAGAACTTACTTAAGATGAAACTCCGGAAGGATGTGTGCTGTAATCCGTATAAATTGGATCCTCATCCAAAGACGAAAAAACAGACATTGAGAAAAGTGACAAAAAGGAAACTGCTCGAATTAAACATACCGTGTACAGAAGAATCTCTGCAAATGGTTATTTGTACCTCTTGTCGCACTCGACAACGTAAACCTCCCAGCAAAATTGTGAAGAAAACCCAGCAGGTATATTTCACTATATTATATCATTTGATAGAGCATGCATGTACATTATTTAGAAATCGATAAAGTATTACATAATTAATATTAATGTATATTTTAAATTACTACATCTTAGCAATAGGTCAGATCTTTTATGTGTCATAGTTAATTTTATCAATACTTCATTGATTTCTCAAATATTCTATAAATATATACGTAATTCTAAAGGCAATTATGCAATTGGTCATTTTAGAAACCTGCTAGAGCGGCAGAGTCCTTGAGTACAAGCGAAGACGGAGCCCAAAATATCGGTGAAAGTAGAGAGAGTTCAAGATTTTCAGCGGACGACCCACAAGTTTTAATTATGTCAGTTCGAGAATTAAATAGAAGATTTTGATAGGAACTTCTCCTATCAAAAAAGACAAAATGCGTCAAAAGAGATATTCTTCAGACAAATTAAAGAATATAACTGAAGCACTTCAAACGAAAGTTTTTAATATTCCACATGACGATACAGAAAGTAATGAGGACGAAGATGAAGGTGATGAGACCAATATTTTACAAACACTCAAAGAACGGTACAATACAACTGAAGATAGAACCATACGGATACGAATTCTGACAATTTTCAACCATTGGTCTTTCCGAAAAATTAAACAACATTTTGAAGCTACAAATCAAATGATTATCGTTGCAAAAAAAACTGCCGCAGAGAAGGGAATTTTATCTACTCCAAATCCTAAAACCCATCCGACGTTGGAAAGAAGTGTAATAGAATCAATAATTGCGTTTTATGAATCGGATACGCAGAGCCGAATATTGCCCGGACAAAATGATACAATTTCCGTAAAAATCGATGGGCATAGAGTTCAGATGCAAAAAAGATTGATTTTGAATAATTTAAAAGAACTATTCGAAGAATTTAAAATAGCGAATCCAGGCGTGAAGTGTAGTTTTTCAAAATTTGCATCTTTGCGACTGAAGTATTGCGTATTAGCGGGAGCAAGTGGCACCCATTCTGTTTGCGTTTGCGTCATCCATGAAAATGTAAGGCTATTAATTGATGGTGCAAATATTGGAAAATTATCAGGCGATTCACTGCAGCCACTAAAAAATTACAAAGATTGCTTAAGTCGTATGATTTGTAGTTTTCCTTCAACAAAATGTTATTTAGGAAAATGTGGCACATGTCCCGGTCTCACAAATGTTACAGAACAAATAGAAAAATCTTTTGACGATAATCTGATTGATTCTATAACATACAAGCAATGGAGTACTGTTGACAGGACGACGTTGCAGACCTTAATATCTTCCGTAGATGATTATTTAGAAATGCTAAAAATGGTTTGTCCAAATTATTATTGCATTCATTTCTTGTTAAAAAACAAAATGAATTTTTAAATAATCAAAAACAGGGTCTGCCGCGGGACGAATGCATCGTTATCTGCGATTTTTCTGAAAACTACTCCTTTGTGGTCCAAAATTCCATTCAGGGTATACACTGGAATAACAATCAAGCATCCATTTGCAATTTATTATCGAGATTATAATAATAACGAAGTAAAAATAAAAAGCTTGGTAATTATTTCCGAATGTTTGCACCATGGTACCATTGCATTTCATGTATTTCAAAGACATTTAATTCAGTTTATAAATACTAATTTGATAAACATAACAAAAATTATTTATTTTTCTGATGGGGCAAGTGCACAGTATAAAAATAAAAAAAATTTCATCAATTTATGTCACCACGAAGAAGACTTCGGCATAACAGCAGAATGGCACTTCTTTCCGACACCGCATGGTAAAGGACCGTGTGATGGTTTGGGCGGAACTTTAAAAAGATTAGCTGCTAGGACTAGTCTTCAACGCGTTAACAATCCGATTCAAATTTCACAAGATCTGTTTACTTGGGCATATGAATCGTTGCCAAATATTGCCTGTCGCTTTGTTACCAACAAAGAGTATGACGAGGAAGAGAAAATGTTAGAAACACGTTTTAAGAAGGCTAAAATGATTAAAGGTACTTTAGGGTTTCACTGTATAATACCACTAAGCAAAGATAAATTACAAGGAAAACAATTTTCATTCCACGAAATATCTACAAGTGCTGATATGATGAAAAAGTAAATGTAATACATAATAAGTAAATGACGTTTGATTAATAAATAATAGTCGGTTGTTATATTTTTTAGCTTTCCTTTAATTTTTCGCACCCTTACTAACAGGTACAGTATGACGCCGCGGGCCAGGCGCCCGCCGCCGCAGAGCGCGTTCTGCCGTACAGAATAATTTATTTCATACAGATGGGAGCAAATGACCATTCTAAAAAAATATGATTTTTATAGAAAATTTAACGAGGAACACGATGGGATTTTTTTTTAATTTTTAAAGTGATGGCCTTGAGTAGTAAAATGATTTTAAATATTTTAATTGTTTATAATAATTAGAAGGTAACAACAAATATAATAATAATCGATACTAAAATGAAGATCATTCTTTTACCTTGAAAATGAGCCCAAGCTGAACTCTGTAGGATGAATAGAAATGGAGTTATTGCGATTTAAAAAAGTGTATAACTGGCGAGTTTTCAAAACTTTAACCGCCTGTATTTTCGAAACCATTGTCGAAAAAAAATACCGAAATAGGTGTCGGCTTATTTTGTATAAGAAACCCGTAAAAAAATGTTGAGGCAAATCAAAAAGGTGATCCCATATTTTCTACGAAATCCGTTCGATTTGTAAAAGAATCCTTCATCTGCGATCGATACGTATATATTTAATAAAATATATTGTACAAATAATTGAACAAAAAATAAAAAATAATTTCTTTTACAGATGTTTGCACTACTTTGGCTCGAACGACAAGTTACAGTCACATATGGTGGACTGTCGAGAGATGAACGAGTGCGCTATCCGATTACCGAGCGATAAGGACAAGTGGCTCACGTTCATCAACTATAATCGGAAAGAGCGGCTTTCTTTTATCGTATACGCCGGCTTGCAGTGCGTTTTGGAGAAGACGGAGGAAGAAAGAAACTACCAACATCATAAAGTATTTAGCATAGCATATTATGTACACAGTAAATTTAACATCTGATGATTTGGAAAAATTTCATAGCGCGACAATGTCACATATGCGAAAAACCATTCGTCCAAGACGATACACGCGTACGCGATCATTGCCATCTGACCGGGCGGTACAGAGGTCCCGCGCATTCAAATTGTAATCCAAATTATAAAGATTCTTTTTGCATTTCAATAGTTTTTCATAATTTATCCGGTTACGACGCACATTTTATTATAAAGGAAATAGCTACAGCGTTCGAAGGGGAAATCGAGTTACTTCCGATAACAAAGGAAAAATATATATCGTTTACGAAAAATGTTAAACTTGGCGAAGAGAAATCAAAAAATCATATTAAATTGCGTTTTATCGATTCGTATAAATTTCTCACAGCTAGACTCGATAAATTGGCATCATTCTTGAATAAAGACAAGATCACAATTTTAAAATCTGAATTTCAAAATTTACCGAATGACAATTTCAATTTATTAACACGGAAGGGCATCTTTCCGTACGAATATATTGACTGCGTCGACAGGTTGCAAGATACGTGTTTACCACCGCGCGAATCATTTTACAGTTCCTTGACCGGTGACACAATATCCGAGAGCGATTATGCACACGCCGAGAACGTCTGGAAGCGGTTCTCCATTCGAACGCTGAGCGAATATAGCGACTTGTATCTCAAAATTGATGTCTTGTTATTAGCAGACATTTTTGAAAATTTCCGCGAGAGTTGTATTAAAAGTTATGGGCTCGACCCCGCGTATTACTATACTCTTCCCGGATACACGTGGGACGCCATGTTGAAGCATACGAATATTACATTCGAATTGCTTACGGATATCGACATGGTTATGTTTATCGAACGCGGAATACACGGTGGTTTGAGTCAATGTTCCAACAGATACGCACATGCTAATAACAAGTATATGCAGTCGTACGATCCATCGAAACCTTCAACGTATCTCACGTACTTTGATGTAAATAATTTGTACGGATGGGCAATGTGTCAACCTTTGCCCTATGCAGATTTTCGATGGGTCGACGACGTATCCGATTTTGATACATCATCGATCGCGCTCGATTCGCCTATAGGCTACATCCTTGAAGTCGATCTCGAATATCCGCAACGTGTTCACGATGCGCACACTGACCTACCGTTTTGCCCGACACGCGACAAACCACCTGGTAAGCGGCAGGATAAGCTGCTCGCAACCATATATGATAAGAAGCATTACGTAATACATTACCGCAACCTGCAGCAATGCACGCGACACGATTGCATGTTATGGTTCGTCGAAGAACTTAAAAATTTAGCGCAACGTGTAAAGACTATTTTGTCGGCTAATGTCCCCATGGTAAATTTAACATCTGATGAATGTGAAAAATTTCATAACGCGACGCATTGTCATATATGCGAGAAACCATTCGTCCAAGACGATACACGCGTACGCGATCATTGCCATCTGACCGGGCGATACAGAGGTCCAGCGCATTCAAATTGCAATTTAAATTATAAAGATTCTTTTTGCATTCCAATAGTTTTTCATAATTTATCCGGTTACGACGCACATTTTATTATAAAGGAAATAGCTACAGCGTTCGAAGGGAGAATCGATTTACTTCCGATAACAAAAGAAAAATATATATCGTTTACGAAAAATGTTAAACTTGGCGGAGAGAAATCACAAAATCATATTAAATTGCGTTTTATCGATTCGTATAAATTTCTCACAGCTAGTCTCGATAAATTGGCATCATTCTTGAATAAAGACAAACTCAAAATTTTAAAATATGGATTTCAACATTTACCAAGCGATAATTTCAATTTATTAACACGGAAGGGCGTCTTTCCATATGAATATATTGACTGCGCCGACAGGTTGTAAGATACGTGTTTACCACCGCGCGAATCATTTTACAGTTCCTTGACCGGTGACACAATATCCGAGAGCGATTACGCGCACGCCGAGAACGTGTGGGAGCGGTTCTCCATTCGAACGCTGGGTGAATATAGCGATTTGTATCTCAAAATTGATGTCTTGTTATTAGCAGATATTTTTGAAAATTTCCGCGAAAGTTGTATTAAAAGTTATGTGCTCGACCTCGCGTATTACTATACTCTTCCCGGATACACGTGGGACGCCATGTTGAAGCATACGAATATTACATTCGAATTGCTTACGGATATCGACATGGTTTTATTCATCGAACGCGGAATACGCGGTGGTTTGAGTCGATGTTCCAACAGATACGCACATGCTAATAACAAGTATATGCAGTCGTACGACCCATCGAAACCTTCAATGTATCTCACGTACTTTGATGTAAATAATTTGTACGGATGGGCAATGTGTCAACCTTTGCCCTATGCAGATTTTCGATGGGTCGACGACGTATCCGATTTTGATACATCATCGATCGCGCTCGATTCGCCTATGGGCTACATCCTTGAAGTCGATCTCGAGTATTTGCAACGTGTTCACGATGCGCACACTGACCTACCGTTTTGCCCGACACGCGACAAACCACCTAGTAAGCGGCAGGATAAGCTGCTCGCAACCTTATATGCTAAGAAGCGTTACGTAATACATTACCGCAACCTGCAGCAATGCACGCGACACGGACTTCGCGTTACAAAAATACATCGAATATTACAGTGATCGCAATCTCCATGGCTTCGCAGTTATATCGAACTCAATACACAATTCCAAACACTGATGTAAAGTCATGTACACCGACATCGACAGTCTCATATATCACATCGAGTGTGAAGATGTATATGAAAATATAAAGCGCAACGTCGACAGATTCGATACCAGCGATTATGCAGTGGACAATGTGTACGGTATACCGCTCGCGAATAAAAAAATACCTGGTTTAATGAAGGATGAAAATAATGGCGCTATCATGACCGAATTCGTCGGGCTTAGGGCAAAAATGTACGCGTTGCGAGTAGATGGTAAGAAAGACACGAAAAAGGTAAAAGGCGTCAAGAGTAACGTCGTCGCGAGAACGATAACATTCGACGATTACACGCGGTGTTTGAACGAAGAGATTGAAATGACGCGTCAGCAGTCTTGTATAAGATCTAAATTACACGAGGTATACACTATTCGCGAGACAAAAATTGCTCTAAGTCCGTATGATGATAAGCGGTATATCGTATCCGAAACCACCAACACGCTACCGTGGGGACATTACAAAATACCGTTGTAAATAAAAATCATGTATATTTATTGTAAATTATATGTATATTTTATAATTGTAAATTAAAATTATATGTATATTTATTGTAAATTATATGTATATTTTATAAAGGTATTGTCCATCGCTTGCCACTACTTTTTCCCGTCTTTCTGGCAGCATACGGATACCGCGTCGGAAGAATGCTTCATCTTTTGAGGCTATCCACGAATCGACCCAATTTTTGGTATCTTCATATGATGTGAAGTGTTGCTCAGACAGGCCATGCGCCATCGATCTAAACATGTGGAAATCAGAAGGAGCAATGTCTGGTGAATACGGCGAGTAGGGTAAAACTTCCTAATTGAGTGTTTCCAAATAGGTTTTGACCGGCGCCGCAACATGTGGACGAGCATTATCATGCAGGAGAATAACTTTGTCGTGTCTGGAGTAGTGGGCGCGCTTTTCCTTGAGTGCTCGACTCAATCTCATCAATTGTGTTCGGTAGACAGCCCCAGTAATGGTTTCGTTCGGTTTGAGCAACTCATAATACACGGCACCAAGCTGATCCCACCAAATGCATAACAAGAGTTTTTTTCCATGAATATTTGGCTTAGCTGTAGATGTTGAAGCATGGCCAGGTGGTCCCCATGATTTCTTCCTTTTTGGATTATCATAGTGGATCCATTTTTCATCACCAGTGATTATACGGTGCAGAAAACCCTTTCGTTTATGCCTGGCAAGCAGCATTTCACATGTGAACAATCGGCGTTCAACGTTTCTCGGCGTCAGTTCATATGGAACCCAATTTCCTTGTTTTTGAATCAATGATTTCAACCGATGTGAAATTGCTTGTTGAGTCACTCCCAATGTAAGTGCAAGTTCTTGCGTTTGGCACGAATCTTGATCCAATAATGCTTCCAATTCTGCGTCTTCATACACTTTCCGCCTTCCGCTACGTTCTTTGTCTTCGATGTCAAATTCACCATTGTTAAACTTTTGAAACCACTCACGACAACTTCTCTCACTTAAGGCAGCCTCACCATATGCTTCTACAAGCAATCGATACGCCTCAGCTGCAGATTTCTTCAAATTGAAGAGGTAAATCAACAGTTCTTGCAAATGACGCTTATTCGGCTCAAAACTCGACATTTTTGCACACAAAAGAATATATTATACTGATAAAAAATCACTAATATTTTAAGGTTATGTTATTGACTGATGTCCAATCTTACGATAAGGACATTTTACATCTGACAACTTTAACCATAACAAACGGCGGAAACTTATTTGTACACCTAATAAATAACCCAAAAACTATTAAACAAGACTTGTCCAACGAAATTAAAAATGATGAAAATAAAAATTTCAAATATTTTACAATTTCGTTTGTTCCGTCTATATCCGAACAATTCAAAAATATTGTTAAAGACCTCGACGTCAGACCATCGTATTACAGCCTCAATAAACTGCATCAGTTTATTAAGGTGCATAAAGATATGCTTCTACAAGCAATCGATACGCCTCAGCTGCAGATTTCTTCAAATTGAAGAAGTAAATCAAAAGTTCCCGCAAATGACGCTTATTCGGCTCAAAACTCGACATTTTCGCACACAAAAGAATATATTATACTGATAAAAAATCACTAATATTTTAAGGTTATGTTATTGACTGATGTCTAATCTTACGATAAGGACGTTTTACATCTGACAATTTTAACCATAACTTACTGGTGGCGCCAACTTTTGTCAAATGGCGGAAACTTATTTGTACACCTAATATATTATTTTTATCTATCCAAGAATTGTTTGTAGCATCAAATTCCAGCCATTTCACATAAACCTTGTCACCCTTTTTCCGTATCACCTTTTCCACGAGATGTACGTCGGGATTAGCAACGCGATGTAACTCGTATTCGTAAAATCCGCCGTCGACGGGATTTCCGCGCGAATCTTCGAGTACATAAGTCACGGGATTAGTTTCCTGCACTTTAACGATTTTAAACACTTCGGTCGTCCAATTTGGCGTGTAACCTTTGTCAAAGATGGTCTTGAATTTACTCACGCGTACCGGATCGCCTACTTTAAATCTTGCTGGCGCAGCAATCTTTACGTTGCTGTATACCGTATTTAAAAGTTTATCGGCGATCGCGGGGGTAACATCGATAGGCCTCATACCGATAGTGCGATGTTTTCGCGCATTGTACCCATCAACGAGCCAGGGCAACGCGCGGATCCACTTGTAATTTCCATTAAGCGTAAACATTTTCCACATATTGTTCTTTAACGTTCGGTTGAATCGTTCCACGGCCGAGGCTTTCATGACAGAGTACGTCGAATAATGATTAATGCTATGCTTCTTCACGAGTTTCTGTACATTTGCGTTGTAAAATTCTTTTCCTCTGTCGGTTTGAAAATTTTTCGGATATCTTCCATCGGCTTGAAATATCTTTGTGATAGCGTCAGCCGTCTCGCTTCCGTCTTTACTCTTGAGCGGTACAGCCCACGCATACTTGCTCAACACATCGATAACTGTGAGTATGTAGTTGTAGCCTTTGTTGAATCGTGCATATGGACGCATCTCGACCACGTCGCACTTTAACGATCTTAAACACTTCGGTCGACCAATTTGGCTTGTAACCTTTCTTAAAGATGGTCTTGACTTTACTCACGCGTACCGGATTGCCTACTTTGAATCTTGCCGGTGCCGCAATCTTTATGTTGCTGTATACCGTATTTAAAAGTTTATCGGCGATCGCGGGGGTAACATCGATATGTCTCATACCGATAGTGCGATGTTTTCGCGCATTGTACTCTCCAACGAGCCGGGACAACGCGTCGATCCACTTGTAATTTCCATTAAGCGTAAACATTTTCCACATATTGTTCTTTAACGTTCGGTTGAATCGTTCCACGACCGAGGCTTTCATGACAGAGTACGTCGAATAATGATTAATGTTGTATGTCTTCATGAGTTTCTGTACATTTGCGTTGTAAAATTATTTTCCTCTGTCGGTTTGAAAATTTTTCGGACATCTTCCATCGGTTCGAAATATCTTTGTGATAGCGTCAGCCGTCTCGCTTCCGCCTTTACTCTTGAGCGGTACAGCCCACGCATACTTGCTCAACACATCGATAACTGTATGTAGTTGTAGCCTTTGTTGAATGCATATGGACGCATCTCGACCACGTCCGCCTGCCACAGATCGTCGTATCCGCGTATTATGACATGCCTACGTGGGAAATTTTTTCTCGCTGGAGCATGCAATTCTTTCACGAGCAGCTGTTCACGTACTGTTTGCTTGCGGCATCAGTATCATCTTCCGGTTGCGCTAAGCGTCGAATCTTGCGCGACCTTGCGTCAAAGCCGGTGGCTGTCTGACACAGAGCGTTATCGCGCACGTAATTTCTTAGTAATCCATTCCATTGATAGTATGAGTTGTTCGGTGTTCCCAACGATAATCCAAATTTATTAATCGACAATAAATAATAATATTAAATAGAGGCTCTCGCAAATAAAATCTAATTTAATAATAGGGCAATAGAGCCAAGCGCGGTAAATAGTGCGCAACAATGCTTTATTTAAAATACAACATCAAATTAATAAAGCGTGTTTAAAATACGACATCAAAATAAATCGGACGTTTCGGCTACTTATTTTAGCCATCTTCAGCGCAAAATTGACAATTAATATATAAAAAATACAAATAAAATTAAAGAACGAGTTCGCAATCGCATGGTCTTAACGATTAAAAGAACGCAGTTACAAATATAGATCTCTTAGCATTGTCGCGACGCCAAACATTATCCCTTGTCCACGACATTGTGAGGAAGATCAAGTTAACGGTGGATAGGCCGAAAATTAAAAACTCCCACATGTTTGTGTTCAAGTGAGTAAGTAATGTAACTGTAAATCAAGATGGAGTGAATAACAATGTGAAGAAGTCACATGAATGATGGCAAAGTGTTACTTACAAGTAATTAGCGTTCCGCATAACGTTTTATTAACTTGATGTCGTATTTTAAATAAAGCTTTGTTGCGCACTAAATAACAACATGTATACAAATAAGATCGGCGTGACAATAATAAGGTCTTAATATAAATAGTACATAGATAATAATAAAAACAAAAACAAAGTCAAAACCACAGTATAGATCAAAAATAAATACGAAAATAAAAGCAAATTCATAAAAATAATTCAAAAATAATATTTCAGAATCAATTAAATTTAAATTACACTAAAATAAATCGTCATTGTATTCGTCACCGTCAGGCATTCTCTTGAAAATCAACTCGTAGAGACCTGGTGTTCCCACGTATCTTATTCCACCGATAATTATATTGTCATCTTTATCCACATCATAAAATCACACGAAGCAGTGATAATCATACAACTATATAGTACAGTCGAACTTAACAAAAGCAACCACGAGACGGACAATTGTAATCGTTTTCATAATAGAGAACGTTCCAGCTGATCTCGCGACGGCAGCCGCGATATCAGGCACGTGAAGCAACTCTATACCGCGATAAGCCAAACAGTTGTAGAGCGAGAAAGAAAGGAAGAATTAAAGCTGATATCTTCAAATAAAAACATTTTATTCTAATACGACTACAAGTTTGGTACAAACGGAGAGAAGACCCTGAACGATCCCGAACTTCCCAGTTCCAATTTGGCCAACGATCCCCCAAAATCTCCGTGCTTCCACGGAGGCACAACAAAATTGGTGGCAGCGGTGGGATGTGCCTAAGAATCGCCATCCAACTCGCCGAATAAAGACCTGTAAAAAACCAATAGAGTGAATAACAGGCACGTCAGCAAACAAGTTAAAGCCGACGGACACAAGCAGTTTATTTCTGTAAGTCCGTAATATATTTGTAATTGCGTGAATGTCGGAAGGTTCTAACGTACCGAAACCGATAGCGAACCGATCGTGGTTATTAAGCGAACCAGCGCGACGAGCGATTAGCTTAAGTCTAACACCGCGTAAAGATTTTAATAACGCGCGAAGAAATTTAGAAACTCAATACTCGAGCGAAAGCAAGCCCGAGTTACCGGAGAACGTCGTCAAGGAACGCGAATTTTCGTTCAATAGTTTTGACGAAAGCCTATTTCCGTGTGATGCGACTGACCTCACTGACCACATTCAACGCGAGACTAGACGTACGCGACCGTATATTAGCAGAACTCCAAGTAGAGTATCTTTACGACTCGAATTTTCACTAACCTCCTACGAGAGCGATCTGTTCAACCCGGAAGAAATTTACCGCCAACAAGAAGATAATATGGCCGAATCGCGAAATCCGCTCGAAGGTACTCCCGCAAATCTGCCGCAAGGCGCGGTAGACGAAGAAATAGGAAACACGCGACAATCCATCCGCCAGATGGACCGAAATATAGCGGAGACCGACGATAACGATGCGTTTGAAACAACATACGGGCGAACGAGACGAACGATATCAGAAATCGACGAAGCGTTGCCCCGAATTATCTGCCGTTAAAGGAAGCAAGAATAATGATCCCCGAGTTCGACGGAACCTCGCGACATAAACTGCAAGAATTTTTAAACGCGTGTAAATACGCCGTTCAGAACATAAATCCCGCGGACGAAGAATCGTTAATTTAAGCAATCTTATTTACAAAATTAAAAGGGAAAGCGATGCAGGATTTTGAGACGCCAGATATACAAACGTTCGACGAAATAAAGCAGCAACTTGAAACTTGTTACCAGTCTAAACAAAGTTCTACGCACTTACAAATCGAGTTCAATTCATTATGACAAAAATCAAATGAAACCGCGTACGCTTTCGGACAACGCGTTGAGTTACTAGCAACGAAATTGTACGATGCCATGATTGAAGGAGAAGAGGACTTCTCACTATCAAAACGCACGATCCAACACACGATTAAAAAGCAGGCGTTAATAAATTTTCAAATCGGATTACGCGATGAATTAAAGGTACTCGTACGCGCGCAACGATATACGACTCTCCAAGAAGCGATAACGGGCGCGAGCGCTGAAGAAAAACTTATCGGACCAACGGCAAGAATCAGCAACTTCCCGAATAAAAATAAATACGAATCGAGCAATTCGCGACAGATTCGAAATTCGACTCCGCAATGCTTTAAATGTGCAAAAATGGACATTACGGTCGCGATTGTCGAAGTAGTCGATACGCGCTTCTTAAACCGGAAAAATCCACGCGGATAAATGCAATAAATAAATGTTGCAAACATTGTCAAAAAACCGGACACATTCGCGACGAATGCTGGAGTTTGAACGGTAAACCGAAAACTGATACAAATAAAATAATAGATGGTAACCAGAAAAAACGCGAAGAAAATATACGCGACCGAAAGAATCTGCGACAATAAACGCGAGATTCCGAGTCCGACGGTAACAACAGCGAAGACGATAAAAGCAAATCTAAAAGGAAACAACCGCGACTTGCGTCCGAATATCGCGTTACGCATATTAAAGATATGCCGCGCACACAGAAGAAAACAGATTTATTGTTAGTAACACTACCCATGCGACAAGCAAAGAATGAAAAAATACGGATGTTATACGATTCAGGATCAACCATCTCGTTAATAAAATTAAAACAATTAAAAGACGACACCCTCATATGAGGATAAGATCGCGTTCACCGGCATAACCGGACATAAAGTACACACAATAGGAAAAATGTACGCTACAATTAAAGTAGATGGACATAAAATAGAACATGCATTTTACATAGTAAAAAATGACATTCCGATCGAATACGAAGGGATTCTAGGGATTGATTTCCTCCGACAACCGCGAGTCAATGGAACGCACCCCTATTAGTGGTACCGAAAAAAGCCGATGCATCTGGAAAACAAAAGCTCCGAATAGTAGTCGACTTCCGGACGCTAAATGATCTGACGATAGGCGACTCATATCCATTGCCTAACATCACCGATATTTTGGACCAGTTAGGAAACGCCAAATTTTTCACTACCTTAGATTTGGCATCAGGATATCACCAGGTACCGATGACCGAACGAGATAAAAATAAAACAGTATTTTCAACGCCCTACGGACATTACGAGTTTAATAGAATGCCGTTTGGACTAAAGAATGCGCCAGCAACATTCCAGCGATTGATGAATTCAGTTTAAACGAAGACCAGACAGACTGGGACGAATGGATACCCTTCGCAATGTTCACGTATAACACGACGCCACACACAGCTACGGAATATACACCCTTTGAATTATTCTACGGGCACCAAGCCAATCTACCTACGGCACTGACGAGACCGCCTAAGCCGACATATAATTATGACGATTACGCGCAAGAATTAAAAGAAAGGCTACGGGCAACAAATCAGCTCGCAAAAGAGCATGTTAAAGAAGAAAAAATTAAAGCTAAACAACAATACGATAAAAATACTAGGGAAATAAAATTTAAAGTCGGTGACAAAGTATTAGTGTACGACGAGACACTCCGACGCGAACGATCTAAAAAACTCGAATCTTTATGGATCGGACCGTATACGATAATTGAAAAGAATTCAGACGTAAATTAGACGGGGAGAAAAGCAATCCGCATGCACACAAATAATCTGAAGCAGTTTATTGAAAATTAAGAGAAACACTTACCCTACTCGTTGCGGGAACGACCAGGATAACGCATACGATCGAGAGCACGACGAAGGATCGCCAAGCTCGTCCGACCTCGACCTCCAGAAGGACGACCCCCGGCGAATTCCACCATCCGCTCGAACCGATCCTGGCGATTAAGACCAGGGCCCAAGGGAAGTCGAGCGGGGTCCAACGCCCGAGAGGTCATCAAGTTGCGGAAAGTACCCGCATCCGCAAGGCGGCAGATATCCATCGCCGTCCAAAATAACGTCAAACTGTGCCAAGAATGTGGTACCACCTCACTCACAGTACGACGACCACTCACACAATCCACAGAAATCTGGATCGAAAAGGGCTCCGTACTTCGATATACGGCCTCACAAGCCCGCTCGAATGGATCGCGTGGCAAAGCAGGGCCGCGCAAAGTAAAATCATTGCACGCCCTGCATACTAAGTCAGACGGGTCCCGAACTTCCCAGTTCTAATTTGGCCAACGATCCCTAAAAATCTCCGTGCTTCCACGGAGGCACAACACAAGCGTTTCAGGCGTGGTTTCGAAAATTTCTTCCATAGCTGGGGACGGTCTTTCGTGCAATATTTGACTTGATTGTACATCTTTTATTGGAGTAGAAGTAACCATATTCGATAATTGTTTCATTCGCTTACGTTTTGATTGATTTGGAGTAGAAGTTATTAGCGAATCGTTTAATGATATATTTGACCTTGTTCGCTTTGTTCCATACTTTGACTCTTTTTTCAGATGCTTGTTTTCGAACATACTCGATGGTTCGATTTTCGCTTCATTAGATTCCATATTGATTGTATTTTCGACAAGTTGTTTTAGAGGTTCGATAATTGGTTTGAAGTGCCTCTCCAATGCGACGTTTTCCTCCATTTGACCAGTTTTTAAAGAACGATATTTTTTGCGGATTGATTCGCTCGTTTTTACAATCTCTCTCGCAATCTTCTCACGATCGTCACTGTCAATCGCCGTCGTCATGTTGCGCTCGGACTATAATTTTTAGACGTTGCTCGATCGATGTATCGATAGCGACTAACTACTTTACGTTATTGCAAAATAGTTAAATCCTTTTCGATATCGTCCACTAGGCTGTAAACTGTCTTTATCAATCACTACAAATCCATACTGGTGTTGCCAACATTTCTGACAGAATGCCCGAAAATCGTCGTAAGACATATCAGTATTTACATGATCGTTGTATACATGTTTCAAGTTTGTACCATCTTGTTTAAATAAAATCAATAAATTTACATTGTCCCGTATGAGATGCTTGGGCATCTTGGCATACGTTTGACAAAGATAGAAACAGTCGACGCTCGAGTGTCGACCCATTGCAAAGTACTCTCTTATCGTATCTTGCTTATCGCATGCCACGTCGTCAAAGATAAAAATGGAATTCGGTAGCGCCTCGCTCGGTGGAATAACGTCACTATTATTAGAGAATGTAAAATAACCAATTTCATCGATCGAAAAAAGCAAATTTTCCAAGTATCGATATTTCGGCTGTTGAAGTGATTTCGAGTATACGTACACATTCTCGAAACGTATGCACTTCCTATCAAACTTATCAACACGTTAGTATTACCGCAATTCGAAGGACCGCAAATGATACCGCGTATAGTAGTCGGCAGCATGTTTTCATGCTTGCGTATTTCTTTCTCGGACATTACTCGTGTTTTATCGTCAAAATTTATCACTTTGATTATCGTCGCTTGTCGCGCGTACCGCATGTTTGCTCTCGCGAATCTCAAACCATATTTTTGGAAAATGAGTCATCGCGGCCCTATTTATAGAGGCACACCGAATCGAAACCGCTCAGTCTCGAAAATGTTTCTTCTTCTATCGGTTGACAGCGATATTCTCGAGCTTACCACCGAGCAGTTACAGATTATACCCAAGATTGTTTTACTGCGAGACTTTGATAGTTACGTGGAACAATTGTGGGACAAGCTTCCCGAACATATAAAAACTGACTCAGAGGTTCAACAGTATCGTCGATGCACGCGACATTATAATTTGCCGTGGCAGCAAACACATATCGACGGTCCAACACCGTTAATAAAAAATTGTGGCAAATGCCAGCAAAAATTATAAGAGGTGGTGGTTTGTTAAATCGTGCGATAAACGCACTTCCTATCGAATTACATATTCCAGGCTATCAGTTTTGCGGACCGGGAACTCACTTAGAAACACGATTGGCTAGAAGCGATCGAGGTATCAATCCATTGGATGCCGCGTGTCGCGAACACGACATAGCTTATTCCCGAAACAACGATCTCGGTCAACGACACGTTGCGGATAATATACTCGCCACGAAAGTGCGAACACGTATTACCGCGAGAGATTCGACTCTTGGCGAAAGAGCAGCCGCTACAGCTGTTTGGGTGGCTATGAAAGCAAAGACAAAATTCGGTATGGGGATGAAAACAAAAAATTCATCGATGAAAACAAAAAAATCATCGATGAAGAGAAAGACTGTGAAAAAACGAATACTTCCTATAGGGAAGCGCGGTTTTATCTTACCCATTTTACCATCATTGGGAGCCTTGTTAAATCTGGTGGTTTTCCAAAGAGTTAGTAGCATTTTATTAATTTATATTACATTAATTATTTATAATATATATTATAATTCGATTCAATTTAATTTATAGTATCAATGTACGAGCGACATAAACATTCCCGGGTTTCTAAACTTTGAGCACCGGCGATTTAATAAAGCGGTGCGATGGCACGAGCGCGAGATACGCGAGGACGTGTAAGAGGATAACGGTCCCGACGGCCTCTATTTAGATCTGAGACGTCTCTTCGAGCTCAAACCCTATTAGCCCAGTCAACGAAGGAAAAATAAAAAAAATAATTCCAAAAGTTTTGAAAATTTATAGAGATATTCATTTAGGCTTACTAATGAACGTCTAAAAAGTCCTGAAAAATTGAAGATGGGCTTTAATTGGCGAGTTTCTTTTCAGTTGTGTTTGTCGTTTCCGTAATTGTCACCTCTTGCATAAATTATCGCGTTAGGACAACACTCGCCCTGCGCCTCTACCGTTAGGCGAGCTAGTCAGCCCGTGGCGAATTCCGGCAATTTCTTTCGCGTCTATTTCGCGCTTATTTTGTATGTTTTGCGAATTGATACGTGAAAGATCGTATCTGGCGGGAGAGGCTCACTTGCGCACAGTACAATTGGACACGTTGCAATGGCACACTGTGATATTAGACACATAAAGTTGCGCACCGTTCGATTGGACACATTTCACTTGCGCACAATTCGTTTGGACACATTTCATTTGCACACCGTTCAATTGGACACGTTGTTTTTGGACACAACACATGTTTTTGTATAATTTGGAATACATACACACGCATGTATAATTTTGAAATTTTTTGACATTTATTATTAACTTTATTTGGTACATAAACGTTTGTTACAGTTCGTTTACACACA
>NW_021853422.1:30994-46739 GCF_003651465.1 Formica exsecta
CCACGCATATACTTTACAACGCGAAACGAGATCCCTATAATTGTTGTGTGGATGGGAAAGTGTGCAAACGAACTGTGTGCAAAAGAAATGTGCGCAAAAGAACTGTGCGCAGAAGAAATGTGTGCAAAAGAACTGTGCGCAAAAGAACTGTGTGCAAAAAAACTGTGTGCAAATGAACTGTGTGTAAACGAACTGTAACAAACGTTTATTTACCAAATAAAGTTAATAATAAATGTCAAAAAATTTCAAAATTATACATGCATACATGCGTGTGTATGTATTCCAAATTATACAAAAGTATGTGTTGTGTCCAAAAACAACGTGTCCAATTGAACTGTGCGCAAATGAAATGTGTCCAAACGAATTGTGCGCAATTAAAATGTGTCCAATCGAACGGTGCGCAACTTTATGTGTCTAATATCACAGTGTGCAATTGCAACGTGTCCAATTGTATTGTGCGCAAGTAAAGGTTTCTCTTTTCAGGGCCGTGTACAGCCACTTGTTGCCTTACGTCGGCGCAATTTACACCCGCGCGACGGAGAGAACGAGTCGGCAGCCGCGTTTATCGCTCAGCCTCAGGTCGGTAGGAAAATTCGTCGCAACATACATATATACATACATACAATGGCACAATACATATATATGTATTATAATATATAATAACGGTTATATGTACAACAATGTATACATTGTAACCGTAATTTCTTTTAAATTATTTAAATAATAATTATTTATTCGGCGGGCGGTTTTCGGTGCTCACGGCACACCTTCGGCGCGTATCTCGAATATCGATCCCGATATCCCGAAAAAGTCCATATATCACCAAAAAACCGAGTTGGGCGCCAGGTACGACAGGCCGCACCATTCACGATAATAGTAATGCTGAGAGACAATTTCGAGACCGATAATTAACGCGACGGCAAAATTCCGAGGCTACTCAATATACTCGAAATGGTAGAGGGGGCGGTTCGGGGGGAAACGGACGAGATCTTAAGAATCGAGAACACGGGAGCAAAAATGAGCATTCGATAAGTTAAAAATAAGGATAACAATAATAATACATTAAATGAAACAAGAGTATACAGCAGTTCACAGAAGTAATAATCGTGGACGACAATGGTTATTCTACAGACGAATAAAATGTCATATTATCTAATTTCCGCGGAGATCAACACGACCGTGCGCAACAGTATCAAATTACCAGGCGTCTTACACGCTTTTAACTCGACTTTTCGGCCGCGAGGATTTCCGCCGTACGAGACTTAATTAGGCCGCGACAACTAAAGAAATTTCTTGAATGCGCCGGTAACTACTTTACGCCCGTGAATCCGCTTCAATATAATATAAATTTCCCGGTGATCCGACTCGAATCGGTCTTTTAACACAGCTCGTGGTGCTGGAATGTGCCTCAATAATAATAACGACGACCCGTTTCTGGCATCACTGACGACGACCTTTGCTTGAAATACGCCACGTATATTACTCGGATGACAGAGCCTATTTTATATAATTCGGATGAGCGACGTGTGCCTGTCGGCCGTGCGACTCAATCTACCAAAAATATTCACAAAGTTAATTTACCAAAACGCGGGGCTCGACAACTATTAGGGCGCGACTCATCCGAATTAATTACCTACAAATTAACGGCAACACAATCTGGCTGGCGACGCTCGTCCTACCGGCTGGAAGATTTCGGGTTCTTCGTCGCAGTTTTTGCTTCGATATCGCTCGCTTCAGGAAACCTGCGTCCTACCGGATAGCTCGCCGAACAGTGCCGAGCGAGAGTCCTGCAGGAGACACGCCGGCGCGATAAATCGCTATCGTGCCACCTGTGGCGCTTTCGCGTTACGCAGGGCCGTCCTGGGCTTTACGACTTTCGTGTACCTGCTTCGGAGAGAACCATGTTGCGCAAAAATGCATTGTGGGTGGAAGTTTCAAATATATTAGGAGGTACATTTCATCATCTGTAAAAGGACCTTACTCTTATTTTGTCGTTTATAGTAAATGAGCTTTAAAATCAAATTATTTTTCAAGGATCTCTCAGTTTAGAAGAGGCTAAGGCTCGATGGAAATATCTACGAGACAACTACATAAAAGCCCGCAAAAAGGTTCGGGCGTACGTACCCAGCAGATCGGCAGGTACTGCTGCTAATGCCATTACCGAGAATAAGTCAAGGTTTCAATATTATGAACTTATGAGATTCCTGAACGATTCTAAGATATTCAATACGATAAGATTTATTTTTGTAGTCTTCGTAGACTATGGCATGATGGTCATTTATACTAAGCATCATTATGCAGATGGAACATATGATGATGATTCCTTTATTTTCTAGTTTTTATGCTTTTCTGTGATACATGTCATTAATATCGAAAAGAAACAAATACTGAAGTGACCATACACCATTTTTATCATTTTCTTTAATTTCCGCACAATGGTTGCTTTTTTTCTTTAAAGAGTCATAAGACTGCATTACATAATCGTTCGAAACTCCAGTTTTGTTTTTAGTTTTGTATACTTTGATATTATATGTTTATTTTTTTATTCTACAGAAAGCATCTTTGGGACTTTATAAATACGGTAAAACTTTAATGTTTTAATCTACTGTAGAAAGTTTGTTTTTTCTTAAAGTGGACCAAAGATTGTAATTGTACGTCAACTTAAAATGTGATTTTGCTTGCAGACACATTACTATAAAAGTACAAACGAACGCGTGAGATTAGTTAAGCGCTGAATATAGTGTTATGGGTGTGTACGCATCAAGTATAATAATATATGATGTATATTTTAAAATGTTAACTGTTGAATAAATATACATTTAACTGAACTTCTTTTATTAATGAATATACAAGATATTAGCTGTAACAATTACTTTAGGATTTGCTAACGTTTTAGCATTATTATTTTCATGGAAATATGATAGATTCAAAAGTATATTATTACCCAGTTAGCCAAGTCTGTTCTAACAGATTTTGGCAAGGCCTGCTACAAATTATTATCAGCAAAAAGGCTACGAATTGGGTACAAAAGTTGTTATTACCGATTAAGCTGGCAGATTGACGGCAAAAATTGAGCAAAGGTTGCCGACATAACCCGACAGTAAATTGGCGGTGGAAACCGAGCAAAGCTTGCTGACATGACTGACAGACTAGCATCAGATTGTCGGCACGAACTGAGCAAGATCTGGCGTGCACAATATAATAGCATATTGGCAAGACAAACAGAAAAGTTTAATTGTCAGAGATTAATCTTTTAGCACTTCTCAATACAAATTAATAGAAAATAAATTCTAAAAAAGAACTCACCTGAATCACAACGTGCTTCCCATCTATCGCACATATACAATGCGGGAAATTCCATTTTTCCTCAAACTTATCCGCGATTCTCAACCAACTCTCTTCGTTTGTCGGTGGCATTACAGATTCGTGGAGAGAATTCCACAATACCTCGCATGTCTCAGATACTATTTTTGGAACAGTGCTTATTCCAATCCTAAATGCATAAGATATTGAGGCCATACTGTCACCGGAGGCTAAGTAACGCAAACATACTAGAAGCCGTGCACGTGCCGGTATTGGATCTCGAACAACAATCTGTTTTTCAAGGAGAAGCCCAACAATATTCAGCAATTGATCAAACATTTCTATACACATTCTACAGTAATTGTAGAACATTTCCAAGTCTTGTAGCTCCATTTCTTTGACCAAATTGTCACTGGCTCCTTGCATATGTCTTCGCAATTGTGTGAATATTGGGCGAACCCATATTCTCTGACTATGTTCTTCTTCACGCTTCACTAGAAGTTTCCATAGTGCAATGAGTTCCAATATATTCCGTTTTCCAACTTTCCGGCGTTGAAGCGTTTGTTTTGTCTTCCTCCACTTCTGCAATCGTATGCCAATAATCGCTAATATGTGATTAGAATCCATATTCAAGAGATCCCATGAACTCTCGAAAAACGAGTATTTCAAATATACTTATAATCTAATAAAGATTTAAAAAATAAATAATTTAGGTTCTTTTAGGGCAGAGGGACTAAATGCACGTGACAAAAATAATGAAAAAATTACCTTCTTTACCTTCAAAATTTCCAGTAGGCAACGAAAAAGATTAAATGTAACGACTCCGAGTTTAACAACAGATTATGCTATTATTTATTGCAATCTTAACCATGCATACGACTACATACATTGCGCTTCCACACATTCATACATGCAAAGTACCCCATTTTCATGGCGCGTATTTAGCAATACATCTAAATAATAACAACCAATCGAGAATCCATTTAGTATTTCTGCTCTGTTGTACAACAGAAGGCCTGATCTCTTATTGGTTAAGCTTGTTACGCTTTACGCAAAATTTTACGAAATATGCTCCATGTGCATGGCGACTTTTTAAATGGCGTAAGTTTTGGCATATTACTAGAATATGCAGGTTACGCGGCGGTGGCGCGTACGTATCTTCCCTGCCGAAAATGGTCGATTAAAACGGATTTTAAAAAATTACTAGATCATTTCAGATATCAATCTTTTCCCTAAAATCGATTCGTCATCCAAGATATCAATTTTAGTCCAATTAAATTCGTGGCTTAATTGTCTATGATCCGTAATCACCTAATGTTGTTGTGTATTACGATATATATGGCGGTAATGTTCGTTAATTCTGGTTTTTAAAAGTCTGCAAATTTGTCTGACGTACGATGCATCGCAGTCTTTACAGGAAATTTTATATACTACATTGTTACGTGATTCTGTGACTAGTTTGTCCTTATGTACTTTTATAAAACGTTTAAGATTATTAATCCCTGTGTATGAAAGTTTAATATTTGAGTTTTTTGTCACAAGTTTAAATTGATCTGCGACACCAGCCACGCATGGAATATTAAAATAGGAGCATTTTTTGTCATTGTTTATGTCATTGTTATGAGAGTTAGAATGATTGTCATGATTTTTTAAAAAAAGTTTCTTTAAGCGCTCGTTGATTACATTAAAAATCAAAGTCAACGGATATCCGTTTTCCAATAGGGTGTTGATTACGAACTCAAAGTTTTTCTTATGATATCTTGGATGAGACAAATGAAAGGCTCTGTCCACAAGACTAATGATCGTGCCTTTTTTATGACAAAATGGATGTTGTGATTCAAAGTTGAGATATCTCCCTGAAAATGTAGATGTTATGATGTCAGGGTCAACGCTACTCACGTTCACACTGTGGTTTCGTATATTCACTGTATTTTAAAGTTTAATACAAGATGTACAGCATTCGTGTTCGTAAACGATTGTACCTTTAAAATCGTAGCAAGACAACGTTCGATTAATGACTCTGAGCTCACAAATTATTTTATGCGACAACGGACACACTCGTATCGCGACAACGCCTCGAGTCATGACTCTGGATCGCAACAGTAGTCTAGTTTCCACCGAAGTATTAATTCGCATCTAGCGCGGCGTAGGACCGCGGTTTCCACCGAAGTCATCGGTCCGATTCTGTTTCGGTGCGCATCGAATTTAACGTTTCCATCGACTTAAATTTAGTCCTACGCCGCGCTAGATGCGAATTGATACTTACGGTGGAAACTAGAATCGCAACGATGCCTCGAGATAAACTCGGGTCGCGATTACGCCTAGGAGACGACTCGGATCGCAACGATTATTTTTTATATAGAGCTCTCGGATTCTCGTCAATTGCTAATAACAAAACCAACTGTATCCTAGCGACCGTTACCCCATGAACTTCGCATGTTTTTTTCTGAATACCGCTGATCTATGTATGCGGCTCGATAGATGCGTGTGCGCATGTGTCCATGTCATTGTGCTTTAAATCTATATTTTCATACTATATAACTATGTTGTGCACGACCTTTAAATTTTGTAACGCAACAGTAGGTTTGTGAAACCAATCAAACTCGACCACATCATTATTAGTAACAATGGTGACATCGAGGAAATTTAGTCGATTATTGACTCCTTCCTCCAACGTAAATTGTAATCTCGGGTGAAGCGAGTTAAAAGTTTTAAGCACGACGTTAAACATGGAGGAGGGGGCCGCCTCTAATTACTGAAGATGGTCCAAATTTCGAACCGAAACGTTTAATAAATATAATTCACATGAGATTCACGGAATTATACAATGTAAAAAATTGATAGAAAAATTAAAACTTAAAAATTAATATAAAAAATTAAAAATCTATACAAAAATTAAAAATTAATAATGTAAAACATCCTCTGGATGTCCTCTGGACGTCTTTTGAACGTTTGTGTTGTTAGGGTGGCGGTAGCAACATTTTTTTAAAAACAGATCGGAAAGAATTTAAAGTAACAGTTGAGAATATGGGGAAATCGGAAATCAATGTGAGCGGATGGAAAATAGTTCATGCAGACGCTTGTCTGCACAATCGTCAGATATTTTATAAGTTTGGGCGTGGCACAAAGATCCCAGCAAATACAAATCTAGTCATATGGGCCTGTAACAGTGGTGCGAAACATGATCCACCATTCCATATTTCAAAACACTCCAAGGTGCCACCTTCCAACTATGCTCATACAATTTTGGAGGATTTAGATTCAAAGAAAATAGCAACTTTTACAGAAGAGACAGACGGACAGTCTTCAGGAGAATCACCAGTAATCACCAGTAATCATATTTGAATGCATTCAAGAATCATATTTGCAACATTGCCAATTCTTACATTTTCACTAGACATTTCTTTGCCACAATAATACTATGTTATTACATAGCATAACTATATCTCATTAAATAATTCTAAAAAATAAGCACTCTATAAGTTTCGGATTCGTAATATCCCATACAGCACAGATCATTGCGATTATATTGCAGCAACATTGCAATGTTGCAAATTGCAATGCAACATTACAAAGACATTGCAGAAATATAGAGCCACAAAGTACCAGCACACTTGTAGCAACATGACATTAATATTTCGGAAATATTGCAAAATTCAATTTTTATATAATTTTAATAATAAAATATTATAATAAAATAATTTTTTGCAATATTTCTACATGAAAGATGTTAACGATAAACAATACTAAATGGTTCATTTTAAGTTGCAATATTGCGGTGAAAGATTGCTACAATATGTATGCAATCTTTGTGTGCTGTATGGGATTTCTGAGTGATGTATTTTGAAAACATCGCTGATGTATTAGTAAGAATTTTTATTATCTAAAATATATTACATACAGGGTGTCCCGCAACGTGATGTCCACACTGAAACTGTGTATTCTTTGTGTCATTCTAAGTCAAAAAGTCTTAATACACATATGCCCTAATGCGGGACACCCTGTATATATTATTTAAAAAAGACGCGCAAACAAGTGTTCGATGTTTCGCACGCCGCGCTCTTTTAATATGCTTGCCTAAATTCACAAGTCCTTGGCGTGATAACTCTTCGCCATCGCTATCACACAATAAAAGATTATGTTCCCAAAAATATTGTAAGTTTGTCAAAAGAAATAAGAAAATTGCTCAAATCCGAACAGCGCACATTGAAAAATTAGAAAATATAATAGATCGAAATAAGAAACTTTACAAAAACGGGTAACGGTATATACTGAACGCGCCGAAATAAATGAACATTTTATAATAATCACCGCGGTTATAACAGAGTTAATACGCGACGCGGAACATACAATCGAATATTTGACATATATACGCAAAGGAGCAATGCATCCGAAATTAATGTCGATAGAAACGATTATTACACATTTAAAAGAAGCGACGCAACAGTACGACGAAAGCTAGGTTAGGGAGAGGAAACGGACAGTAGAACTTAATAGGTTAAAGTGCAGGGAGGCGGAAGAAGTAAGAGTGTAAAAAGGTGAGAAGAGGAGAAGGAAACGAAAGGAGAGGAGAGACTGAAGGAAGAAGAAGACGGAGAACATGGAGAAGTGGATGAAGGAGCGGGTGGAGGAAGTGAGGGGAATAAGGAATGAATTAAGACTATAGAGAGAAAAGAGGGAGAGAGGAAGGAAAGAAGAGGGTAAAAGGTCAACAGTGACTACAGAGAAGGAGAGCGAAGAAGAGCAGGAAGAGGAGAGAAAGGAGAATATCACCCCATCTCGTAGGGACCGAACAAAGGAAAGAGAGAAGAGGTAGAAGGAGTAAGGGAGGCGACAAAGGAGGAGAACGAGGAGGAAGAGGAAGAGAGGAGAGGGGAAATGGAGAATGATGGAAAAAGCGAATATGGAAAGAGGATACGGAAGAAGCGTGGTAGTAGGCAACAAAAGGATCTGGAAAGATGAGAAGAGGAGAAGGAAACGAAAGGAGAGGAGAGACTGAAGGAAGAAGAAGACGGAGAACATGGAGAAGTTGATGAAGGAGCAGGTAGAGGAAGTGAGGGGAATAAGGAATGAATTAAGACTATGGAGAGAAAAGAGAGAGAGAGGAAGGAAAGAAGAGGGTAAAAGGTCAACAGTGACTACAGAGAAGGAGAGCGAAGAAGAGCAGGAAGAGGAGAGAAAGGAGAATATCACCCCATCTCGTAGGGACCGAACAAAGGAAAGAGAGAAGAGGTAGAAGGAGTAAGGGAGGCGACAAAGGAGGAGAGCAAGGAGGAAGAGGAAGAGAGAAGAGGGGAAATGGAGAATGGTGGAAAAAGCGAAGATGGAAAGAGGGTATGGAAGAAGCGTGGTAGTAGGCAACAAAAGGATCTGGATGGAAGGGAGAGAATGGATATGGATAGGAAAGAGGAAACGGAAAGGGAAAGAAGGACGGGAAGGAGAGAAGAGGGAAGACAGGGGAGAAAAGGGGAAGGTGGGGAGAGGGGAAGTGGGAGGGAGATGGTGGGACGAGGAAGGGGAGGGAGGAATATTTGTAAGGTCGCAAAGGGCCAGGTCGGGTTTAAATAAGAATAGAAAATGTAGAGGAAGGTAGAGGAGTGTAAAGGTTTGGGTACGTTCCTAAAAAACGCCTTCAAACCCCATTGGGGACGAATAAAGGATACATACATACATACAAGAAGCGACGCAACAATTACAACAAGGAATGTATTTCCCGTTCAAAGTTCACGCGGAAGATTGGCTAGCGATAGAAGAATATACCAAAATAAGCGCGTTTTACGATAAAAGAAATATTTATACCATATTGCGATTCCCATTAATTACACAACCGAGTTACGATATTATAAACGTTATTACATTTCCCGTACCGATGAATAATAACATATTTACTATAACCGAAATAAATAATAAAATAATTGCCATAGATAAGGAAAAATTAACTTATCTTAGAATAACGGAAAGCGATTTAAAAAATTATATAGGAATAAATTCCAAATATACGTGTGAAAATACGATACCGATATATCGCATGAATCAAAACGCACCGTGCGAAATACAAATGTATACACTATCACAACACAATTGTAAAGCACAACTGGTAAGTTCGAAAAATGCGATCTGGACAAAACTACAACAGCGCACACATGGTTATATGCGACCGCGACCGACCAACAGATAACGATACAATACGATAATCGATACGAACACAAAAGAATAATAAAAAATACAGGAAAAATCACATTAAAAGGAAAATGTAAATTAACGACAACAGATATGACGATACAGTCAATAAAAACAGTAGACGAAACAAACATAGAAACCTACTTACCAGAAATAAATATCACGCTTCTACAGATATACAAGACGCACGATAACGACACACTAGAAAACGTAACGCTACACCGAACAGAACTAACAAAATTAAAAAATAAACTAGAAGAATTAAATAATAATCTACAAGACAACGAACAAAATTTCTTTGTTCAAAAACAATTTGCTTATCCAATGGCGACAAGCGGAATCATAACAATAATTATAATAGCCATTGTGTAACGCGGTCACCTTGCTCGACGCTCGGATCGGCTCGTCGGTGTCCGGGTTCGAGAGAAGAGGAGACTCAAGCTTACGAAAACACAGAGTGAAGCGAAAAGATAGTTTATTGAAAGCAAGATAGATAGATACAGCGTGCAGGGCCGGGTGATGTCGTGCGTTGAGCGGTGTCGCTGGTAGCAGGGTGCGGGGCGCAAAGCGGAGCCACACAGCGATTAGCGCAAAGCGGCGAGAAGCGCAAGACAGGTGCGGCGTGCAGTCGTCAACGGCTTTATTTACATGCGACTACGGCGCTACGGCGCGGCTACAGCTAGCGGACAGGCTTACGACTAGCGGGCTTAGTACTACGGCGCGGTTAGAGCTAGCGGACTTATTACTTCTTCTTCTTCGTGTGGGGGTTGGCACCGACGAGTACTCGTCACACGGCCATCAACAGGTTTACAGAGAAGTAATCAAAAGATATAACACTCAAAAAAAGAAAAGTATCCTTGTAGAGACGTGATCAAAAGATATAGCACTCAAAAAAAGAAAAGTATTTATAGAGTAGCAATTAGTAGTGTAGTAAAAGTAGAGTAGTAATGTGAGACGGCCGATCTAGTCCGCCATTTTTTGCCTCTCCAGACTTATTACTAACAGCTCTTATTACCAGAGAGAAGCCTGAGAGCGGCCATCCCAGCGTTTTTCGTACGATAGCTTTCGGTCCCGTACAGCAGCGCCTCTACGTCCATTTTACAGACGCTTGGAACTACACTACGGCGCGGTTATAACTAGCGGACTTATTACGAACAGGTCTTATTACTAGCAGGGTTAAGACTAGCAGGCTTATGACTACAGCGGTTATAACTAGCGGACTTATCTCTATCATGCGGCGAATATCTACAGCGCGGCATGTACATGCACTTACGAGCTAATGTCAGGTTAGGTGGCTAGGTATTGCGGGCAGGGCCGAGTGTCACGTCGGGGCCTGCCTTGGCAACGGAAACCGGCGAAACCTAAGCCCGGACAGGTACTAGGAGCCAGCGAAACCCGACAGGGCTAAGCGAAACCTTAGCCCGAGGAGTGGTGACAGGAGTCGGCGAAACCCGAAAGGGCTGAGCAAAACCTCAGCCCGAAGGTAGAGAGAGCCGGCGAAACCCGGCAGAGCCAAGCGAAACGGTCGGTTCCGCGTGGGGGGACTGCGAGAGAGATAGCGTGGGCCGAGAGCGATAGCGCATGCCGAAAGAGACAGCGATTAGGTAGAGTGAATAAGCGGGATAGGTTGAGCGGGGTGAAGCAAGCGAGCTTGGTATATATATATATATATGGAGCGACACGACCACCTATAGTCCTGTCGTTAAGCTATCTCCTCCGAAAACTAATCGAACAGGAGGTGATAAAACTACCCACCTCGAAGGAGCGCCAGGCAGTCCTAATCATAAAATCACACGAAGCAGTTATAGTCATACAATTATATAGTACAGTCGAACTTAACAAAAGTAACCACGAGACGGACAATTGTAATCGTTTTAATAATAGAGAACGTCCCAGCTGATCTCGCGACGGCAGCCGCGATATCAGGCACATTAAGCAACTCTATACCGCGATAAGCCAAACAGTTGTAGAGCGAGAAAAAAAGGAAGAATTAAAGCTGATATCTTCAAATAAAAAGATTTTATTCTAATACGACTACAAGTTTGGTACAAACGGCGAGAAGACCCTGAACGATCCCGAACTTCCCAGTTCTAATTTGGCCAACGAGCCCCAAAAATCTCCGTGCTTCCACGGAGACACAACACAGTCTTAATATTAAATTTGGTGGAAAACGACTTTTGTCCTCTAAAAATCCTGACATTGAGGATTTATTAAAAGATTTTGTTACATGGAGCTCAAGATGGTTTATATTATCAGAAAGAATATCGAAAATTCCTTGTTTAAAAGGATTTAATGTGACAGTACAAGCTATTCTACATACATATAAAGATCTCGAAGGACAATATGAAGCATTTGAACTTGCTACAGGATTATGCAATCAAGACTCCGTTGAACATTTATTCTCCAAATTTAGGCAACGCGGAGGATTTAATCCTAATCCTACAGCAAGAATTATCCGGCTCTCTTTTAGGCATATACTTTGTACAGGATATATACAAACAAGTGAAAAGGGTAATGTTCAGTGCCCAGAAACCAAATCTCTCATTAATCCACCAAATCAATTTGTAAAGACAATAGAAAATTTCCTGAGTGAAAGTCATACTATTATACAACATGATATTGATCCTGAAGATGAATTGCTTGAGAAAGATACAAAAATTCTAGAAGAATATGATTATGTCGAAGATTCTGAAAATATAAATTCGCTAAACATTTATGATCAAAATGCTATTGCATTTTTTGCTGGGTATGTAGCACGACGAAGCGTTGCAAAAACAAATGGCGACAATTGCCGCAATATTATGATGAAAACGTCAATGGATGACGCGACAGAAAATGAAAAATACATAGAATTTAGAGAATATCCAAATATAGACGAAGACGCCCCTACTGTTACAAAATTAATACGACCGACAGCCTTTTTTGCCAAAGTGGTCGAAACGCAATTAAGAGCATTTAATCGAACTTGGCAATATTATTGGTGTTCCACACAAATTTTGAATAAAATAACAGATGAGTGCGTAGATTTAACGAATAAAATACATCCTGAATGGTTAGATCAAAACAACGCATGCTACAATCATCGGCTGCAAGCACTGAAATATATGATCAGCGTTAAACTATATTCTCGTACGAGATACAATAATCGTGCTAACAAAATAGCCGGTGCACCCTATAGAAAAGTCAAAAACTTTTCAAATAAGTAAAATTTAAACGTGACTGTAAAGGAAAAACTAAAAAGGAATAAACTATCTTTAACACCATCTTATATCTTACCACAAAAGAGAAAAAATGATAGAAGAGATAATATGGAAATAGAAAAACAGAGTTAGAGAAAAAAAGCACAAAGTAAGAAAACTAAAATGAATAAAAGTAATATAAAGAAGAAAAATAGATTGGAAAAAGCAACAACAAGTATTTATAAAAACGTTAAAAGGTAAACAATAACAGGTAAACAATGTAGAACGTATATTTCTTAAAAAATATAGTTAAACTCTAATCATATATAAGTTGATACATTTCCTATAAATTATTATCATTGTTTGTATCTTACAGTTCCATCATTGTAGAAAGAAATATTTATTGTTGCATTATAATATAATATTGCGTACATAATGTTCTAATACATTTAGCTATAAAATAGTTACAAATTATATTATTTGCAACTGTTATATACAACAAATAAATATAACTTTCAGGTAATAAGAAAAATAAGTATAAATTTTTTTGAATTTCGTAGAAGATTGCAATATAAGTTGATATAATTGCATAAATTGTAGACTAGCAGATTTGATCACGGAATAAATAAATAACACTAATGCGGTCATGCTAAGAAATTGAAAAAAACATGCATTTTCTAATTACCAAAGATGCAAAATAAGATACAAACAATAATAAAGTTTTAAGGAATTAGCGCAAAATATGTTAAATTGTTGGCACACAGTATTCTACAATTAAAAAAAAAGACATACACGAAAACCGTAAAATATAAATATGAATATATTATATGAATATAATATATAAATTTACAAATTAAATAATAGATTTACAATTATATATTTCCATGATTTTCTATTAAGTTTAATATAAAAGTATTATTTGTAATCTTTTTTTTTTAAAGAATAAAATTCTTTTTTTTTTCTATTTATATCTTTCTTAATTCAAAATTGATTCTATATTTATATTAATAAATTTATATTGAAAATGGCTGTAATATGTAAAAATATATTCATTATATTATTATATCATTTGAAATAACATACTTTAATAGGCTATTAATAAATTGATAATAATAGATGATAGATAATAGGTCTATTTAGTTTAGTATCATTTTTAATGCAGAACGTAAATTTTTTTAAGAACAAAAGTTTAATAATAAAGATGTATATATAGTATATATGTATATGTGTATGTATATAGTTATATATATATATATATATATATATAACTATATACATACACATATACATATATACTATATATACATCTTTATTATTAAACTTTTGTTCTTAAAAAAATTTACGTTCTGCATTAAAAATGATACTAAACTAAATAGACCTATTATCTATCATCTATTATTATCAATTTATTAATAGCCTATTAAAGTATGTTATTTCAAATGATATAATAATATAATGAATATATTTTTACATATTACAGCCATTTTCAATATAAATTTATTAATATAAATATAGAATCAATTTTGAATTAAGAAAGATATAAATAGAAAAAAAAAAGAATTTTATTCTTTAAAAAAAAAAGATTACAAATAATACTTTTATATTAAACTTAATAGAAAATCATGGAAATATATAATTGTAAATCTATTATTTAATTTGTAAATTACAAAAACTTTAAGAATAAATTATTTTTTACATATTTTGTATGAAATTTATCTGATTTTGCGAATAATAAATTATTAATTGTTTATATTTTTAATTGTTATATTTTTACATATGTATTAAAAAATAATTGATACATATGCTGAGTATAATCATTATTATTGATGTTTGCAATTCGACTTATTATAAGAGCGCGATAAAGAGAGAAAGTAGGCGCACTCGTAATTGCCGCGCGTCATGACGAAATGAGTCATGGCGCAGCACGCGCGAATTGTAGACTCCGAATCAATTACCATCAAGCGCCAATCAGCGCGTGAATTCACGTCACTGGCGCCCAATCCGTGGCCGCCAGTTAGCGGTCGGGCAAAAGGCCCGGTAATAACCGACTCATCGGAAACAATAATAATTATAACAAGAAGAATCTCAAAACAGTTCGAGACAAAACACGTTCAACAAAAACTGTCACCGGAAGATGCGTCAGTCTCTCGAATCGACGAGATTCTTCTAGAAGGGCAAGCAATTATAAAAGTGGCACGCGGAAGGAGCGACTCGCTTTTCGCACAAAGTCGTTAGCGCAAACACGTTGTTTAAATCGAGAAAACCCGCACTAATTTCGGCGAAGTTTCCGCGTTGAATTTGCTCCTTTCGCTCCGTTACTCGCGGACAGCGAAATTTCGATTCGCGCATCTCGCTCAAAAGCGTTATCCGTTGCTCGCGGAACGTGTTACCGCGCGGTTGTTGTAAATAACTGTAAATAGTGTATCTCTTGTTCTCGTTTATTAAACTTTGTGCCGTTAAATTGCCTGTCGAAGTTTCTAGTCGTTTGTCCCGTCGTTGTCCAAGATTGAGTCCAAGCGCTCCTCACTTGCGCGTCCACTTAAACGCAAACAATTGGCAAAACCGGATATTGGTATTATTTTTACATTAAACCTAAACACCTTTGTTCTATATATTTTTATGCTATATACTTTTATTTTTTTTACTTGAGATATAATATATTACTTTTGTTTCAAAGTAAATAGTATACACATGACTAGTTTATAATAAGATTACACACACACACATGTCATAAAAATTATAAATGATATTATTTTATTTTACAAATTTTGTTATAAATTATATTATAAATATTGAGAATACACATACATTCTCTTATATTCTTCAGAATACTTTATACTCTATATTAAGAATAATCTTCCGCTTCTCATAAGACGGTAAGTATTTTATTATTTGTCTTTTTAACAATTCACCATGCATGTATCAACTTTTTTGAATTAATATTGATTTATTTTCAGTTATTTCATACGTGAAATATATATTTTTCTTTATACAAAAATATAAATAAATTTGATAAATTTTCAACATTTGTTAAAATTTAAGCGTAATTTATATTTTAGTAGACAAAAATATTGTTCTTTTTA
>NW_021853422.1:47498-64857 GCF_003651465.1 Formica exsecta
TTAATATTTACATAAAATAAAACATGAATAAAATAGATTGATGAAAACTTTACGGGTTAGTAAAATATTGCAAGAAAAAAACTTTAAGAAACATATCTAAAAACCCAATTTTTTTTTTAAAAGCTTAACATTTTTAATTTATTGATTAATAATGTATAGAGTATAGTATTATTTTGTTTTTAATATAATTCTCACATAAAATGTAAAAATGTTTATAACAAAACATAAAAAATTTAATTTTTGATTATACATATACACACACATTTTTTAATTTTTTATTAATTTTTTTCTTAGTATTTGTTCACTCTGTTACTTATTATCCTATTATTATTGATCATCATATAATATTTTATTGCATGTATAATTTTAACTGTAATTTAAACATATGTATGCACAAATACTATATACGTATATACGCAAGTATAAAATTCTCATATGGGCCCCCGTTAGTCTTGTTGCATTACTGCTTTCTACCACGAGAGGCCAGAAAGCATTTTCAGGCCGTATCTCGGCCGTAAAGCGATACGTTAAAAGAACAAGGATAGCACGCGATTGTCACTCCTTGTCTGATATTATCATGAATAATCGCATCTGTGTGCTCAACATATCGGTGTGCCTTCACGGACGCTACACACATACGCGATGAAAGAGAGACAAAGAAGACGCAATCATCTCTCTTTGTCAACCAATTAGCAGTTGTATCCATGTGCTCAACATATCGGTGTTTGTGCCTTCATGGACGCTGCACACATACGCAACGAAAGAGAAACAAAGACGGCTTAATCATCTCTCTTTGTCAAGCAGTCAGTATGTTATAGATATATATACTACCGACACTATGTGCACATAGCACGGAACCGAACCATAATTTGTGGACATTGCGTGTTACCCCATTGCGTGTTGGGAAGTTTCATGGACATGGCTATGTAGTTCAATGTCCACGTTTTATGGACATAGAGGCGTCTTGAATACGGGTTCCACCTAAATCGGGGGGATGACCGCTCTCAAGCTTCTCTCTGCCTGTATATACGACCGTGCCCTAGAGAGTTAAATTAAATAAATGAATAGCAGATTTGGAAGACCGAGCCTGCGCAGTATTAATCAGAGAAACAAATGACTATCAAAAAACTGAAGCTGGCATTACGTACTTCTGGGCATACGTTAATTGCTAGCAGTTATTATGCGTCGCGAATACACATCAATCAGTTTTCAAGAAGAAGCATGAAATAACGAAAGATTCTTATTAATAGCTCTTTTCAGATGTTTCATGTGAGCGGGAAGCAAAAGTCACGGCCGAAGTTGGCTTTCAGAACAAAACGCTCGGCTATTTGTCGTAAATCTTAAGAAAGTTGAAAACAAATGAATAGCGGATTCGGGAGGTTGCCAAAGGTGACATATGATCACAGACTAAAATTAGTTTAATATAGTGTTAACCGGTCAGTCGGGTTCGAAGTACGCGGCTGGAGCGAGAGTGTGCTGCGAAAGCGTGGTACCGCGCCGCATGCATGATTTTCATCATTTTTCGCCATGAAGTACCTCTACGACAAATTTGGGAAAAATATATGTTAGACATTTTAAGGTTTTTTTTGAAAAAAAATTGGAGATGTAACTCTGAAACATAACCTCAAAAAAAATTTTTGAAAAATTCAAAAATATTTTTTTACCCGTATTTTTTGTCAGAATTGTTTTTAGATTTATTCTTAAAATAGTCTCATTGATGTTCATAACATATATTTTTTTCATCAAAATCGGTTCAGCCGTTTTCGAGAAAAACCACTTTTTCGATTTTGTTTCTCTCTTCATAACTCCTACAAAAATGTAATTTTAAGGTTGATAGTTGCAGGATTTTTTAGTCACATAGATGCCAATCTATGGTATCAATCTAGACTTGATACGTGCGGGGGCAACTTTTACTTATGCTTATCCTCTTAGGCCCTTTTTATCTAATTTTTAGATTTTTATTTAATTGAAATTTATCCGAATAATGCCGCATTTTTTAATACCATTTCATTTGCAAAAATCTTATTAATCAAAAATAAAATTACGTCCCAAAATATAAGACAAAGGAGCGCGAAGAATATTGTTCTTCAAGCGAAAATAGCGTTAAGCGGAGCGTATCTATTATTATATGTTTATTTTCAAAAGACTTGTATTAATTATCTTATTGTTTTAATTATTTATACTTATATAAATTTGTATACATATACAGGGTGTATCTGAAATGATGCACTAAACTTTAGGAGCATATTCTAGAGGTCAAAATAAGACTTTTTCCTATAAACATGGGTCCGCAAATGAACCCTCCTCCGAGCTAGAGGTCCCAAAGTTTGAGGAAAAAATTAAAAATTGGCTGTATTTCAGAAAAAGAAATGGCAGAAGGTTGAAATATGGTATAGCCCAGTAAACTATGAAGTAAGCCACTAAAATGAAATAATAAAAACGTATTTCACACATTTTCGAATTTTAGCTCAGAGGGGGGTTTATTTGCGGACCCATGTTCATAAGAAAAAAAAGTCTTATTTTGACCTCTAGAATACGCTCCTAAAGTTTAGTGCATCATTTCAGATACACCCTGTATATTTGTATAATAGCTTTTAGTGTACATCAGTGTGCACTAGTGTATCCAATTGAATATATAAATTAAAAAATTATTTAAAGAATATAATTAATAAAAATTAATTAATAATAAAAAGCTATATATAATATTTAAAAGCATATTTTGCTTAAAATGCTTGATACTTGACGCTTTTGTTCCAAGAATAAGAAAAAAGTAAAAACAATTTATTTTAAATATGTTCCACACGTTATACATATATTTAAAAATTAGGGAAAAAATTATTTAAAAAATTTATTTAAGAAAATTTATTTAATGTCTCATGCACATATATATAAAAATATTTCAGTAATAACTTATTATCGTTGTTCGTAGTATATACTAGAATGACAAAACATCACGCGCAGCTAATAAAACATTATAATAAATCAATAATATTTTTCCACAATTTTAACCCACAATTGGATCTAAAGCCCGAATCACACTAGCGGCTCGCGGCTGCGATTGCGTTTGTGATTGTGATTTGCTACGCTCCAATCATACTTGCAATTGGTGCTTTCTGATTGGCTGAGGCAATCGCAATCGCAGCTTTCTACGTGGGCATCGGCCCCCACTCCTCAACACTCGGTCTAGATATACTATGTCTATGGTTCTAAGGCATCAAGCAGCTGTTTTACCGAAAAGTAGCACCGAAAAGTGAACCTGGCCATGTAGTTCCACCGGCTTTTTAAAATGGATCTAGTTGACGCTACTATATCAACTAGGAAAACGATCTCACAAAAAAAGTTGGCGTGACCCCTCTCAGGCTTCACTCTGTTTATTGTTGCATCACGCGATTGGATTTTGTATGCAAAAAATTGAAATACAAATTCGGCTTCGAATTATGTATAATTGAATTTTGCATTTGTACCTGAACGTGAGAATCTTATATTATAAGCAATGTGGATGTGGAGGACATCAATTGTCAATGCATCGGATCGTATATTTCCCGGTTTAGCCTATTACGATCGGAAAAAGGAATTTTATGATGTAGGTACGCATTTCGCTTTTATCGTCAATAATGGAAATGGTTGCCATGGAAAACGATAATAGTAAATATTTGCGATTGATTCATTAATTGACTACTATAATTAATATATTTATCCGATATTTTTGACAATTACAAAAGATTTAAGATATAAGAAATATTTAATGTTAATTAACAAACTTTTTCCATTTATTAATTTATACGAAGAACACTTATAAAAATTTTACTAATTTGACAATCTAATTTAAAATCATAATTCTTATGATTTGTTATTCACTTTTTGCAGGAAATCAGATACAATCCAATTTGCCACTCCAAATGGCATTGTATTTTAATGTAGGGATATTTCCATTGTGGTTTGCTATAATAATTGTTAATTTGGATGCAAAAGTAAATACAATAAAACAGAAAATTTTCTTTAAAGTTAGTATTTAAAAATAGCTCTTAAATAAAAAGATATATTATTTTTTATTTTACAGTATTATTATTTGACAGATGTATACAAAGTTATAACTATAGCGGTATTCATTGTTATTTCAACATTGGAAAGTTTACGACTATACTTGGGATATCTTGGAAATTTAGCAGGAAAGGTAGTATATTTCAATAAGATAGGAGATAGCTAAATTGGACAAATAAATGTTAATTTAAAAATATTACTTTAAACAGATTCCAGAACTGGCAAGTTTTTGGCTGATATCTACTCTCATACATTTTCCTTTAGAGATGTTTCTTCTTTTTGATAGTAAAACCATACCTCATCTTAGCGAAACAATTGCTAATGGCGTCATGAGTTTTCTGCTCATTACAGAAATTATTACAGCTACAATAGCTCTGAAGCAGTTGGCAAATCATCATGCTAAAAGATTTTACATTGCACAATTATATGGAATTGATAACATAGAGTATATCAATGTATATTAACTTTATTGCTTTTGAGTGATTTTACTATAATATATAATATATATTATATTAATATTATAACACTTAATGTGTGCAATGTGATATTTGAATGATGTTAGATCTGAATCAAACCAATTTTATTAATATTTTGATACAACTTATAGATATATAATATATATATTCTGTGTAAAGAAGTTCATAATTTCATGCATAATAGATATCACACGCGAAATTGTTCTCCTAACTTTATTATATTAATTGTTTTAAGCATAATTTGTTAATTTATCTTTTTTGTTGACATTTTTCTGCAGTATAAATAAATAACATTAAAATCTAAAATATACTTTATTATATTACACTACAGTAGTCACTTCTATATCATGATCATTATAAAATTTCTTTAAAGCTAACACATTTTTCTTTAAATTGATTAAGAACAACTCCATATTATATAATGTAACTTCTTCTTTACCTGGTTGTCCATCTGCTAATGCGAATAAGAGTTGCGAACGAGTAGGTGTCATACGTGATAGGAGCTGTAAAAATATTTCCAGTTTTTAAATTCGATATTATCATACTCTTATTTATTTTTAGTATTATAACTTTTTTCTGATCTAAACATTTATTAACATATATTATTAACGTATATTATTAAATATTAATCAAATTATAGGAAAATTTATACTTACATTAAATAACTGCTGTGCCATCCAACCATGATATGGCTCTAGAGTCTCTTTATATGCCTCTTTTAAAAATGCAACTAAATCTTCTGTTGCTTTCCCAGCCTTATGATCCTCCACAATCTTTTCGAAGAATAATAAAATCATATGTAAGGCCCTAAAATATTTAGCAACTGAATAAAAATGTTACATATAGGTATGCATATTTAAAAAGAATTTGTACAGACATTCAAATACCTTCTCAACCACATTAAAGCATCAATTGCAATGAGATCTTCCTCAGTAGATTTTTCGAGCAAGATCAGGTCTTGCAGAGTTGAATTACTTTTTTGATCTATAGAATATCTGGTTGTAAGTTTCTATAATTGAAAGATATATATTAAAGACTTCATAGCATAGTTTAGATTTAGAAGGTTTCTTACATCAAAGTTTGCACTTACATCGATATTGCCTTGCATATCATATCGTACAGGAGCGAACAATTTGCCAAATTTATCTGAAACACAGATTTGTTTTTAATGCTCGCGTATCGTGCCAGGTTTAAGGCAAAACTTTTGCGATTGTTCAGCAACGATTAATCTTGATAATTTTAGATTAAAATTAGAAATTGATATATACCGACTGTGCGTACAACATCGCGAGCGGCTTCTAAAAATTCTTCCGTGTTTATTTTATCATCGATTATTTCAGGAAATTGCACTCCGTGATCAGATTCTGTTGCAGTACGAGTTTTTTCTTGGGTGATTGAATCGGTGGATGACATGTTCTATAACCTCGAAATGTATGCATTTGACATATATATGTATATCTACTGTGAGATAAAACGAATTACGCTGCTATATTGTTATCATCAGCTTAAAAAAAGTTTTGCAATAATATGACATATGTTTACGGAAATGTGTTGGACATCACTCTTATCTGACAGAATACTTATTGCTTATCCTTGAAAAATAATATTTTGCATGTAAATCATATTTTAATATAATATATATATACTATAATATAATTTATATAAATAATATAATATTATTAAACGTAATAACATAATATTATTTTACGATAAGAATTATTTCCATATGTTATATCTTACACTTCCTTTAATGCAAATTTTAATGGTTTGAATATTATCAAAAGAGGATGCAAATAATAATATATTCACAATAATACATTTTTTCAAATAACTATAAATTTTCGGAATACTAAATTTTTTAATTTTACATGATTTATTATAAATCATTATATGATATCTTAAATAGTTATCACGTAAAATATTAAATTATATTGATCTTTATTTCCTTTTTTTTAAGTATTTTGCCTTTTTCCATATTTTTTTATATTGTACACACGTGTATAATGAATGATAGTCATCATATGTAATATTTGTTATGAATTATAAAATTATAACAACATTTTGAGGGAAAATTGGTCTAATAATTTGTAGCCATGTTTTTAACTAATTTTATATTCCTAGTTTAAAATACATAGATTCTTCTCGCTAGTTTGCAAAGCCGATAGTATAATATTGTCTTTTTAATGTTTGATTCACTACCCTAATTTATTATAATAATAATATAAGATATACTGTACATATGTTTATAATATAGTATACAAGTGTTGTTTTGCCTTAGTGCGATTTTGTTAAAACTTATATCACTCATTTTTTTATGTTTTTATTTTTACTCATATAAGTATATATAATTTTTTGCATATATATTATTCTATGAAATTTTCCGCAATGTAGTTATACAAACACACAAGCATTTCCAGTATCTTGTATATTAAATGTATTATTTATTATATTTGTCAATGCATTTGTGCACGCATTACCAGTGTCGTCAATTAATTGTTATTTTTACTAATAAAAATTGAGATAATAGCTCATGTGAAACGTTAAAAATTATCATTACAAAATTAATTATTATTAAGTAATACCCTTCATTTAAATATATTCGATAATAAGTGTTATACATGAGCAAAATGTATCTCATATAGTTATCAAATATTTATTATTTAGCTACGCAATCATACATTATTATAAAATTTATATCACCTGCACATACCAGATTCACATACATACAAAGCAGCGAGTTTTCAGTTATATAATCGTATATATATAAACAAATCATATAAAATTAAATTTATTAAATTATATAATACGAAAAAAACTTTTTCAAATCCCATATAGAAATTGCCTTATATTTTTGTTTCAACTGACTTACTTGCAATTTCAAAAACCAAAGATATATAATGGCAGTATAATACTTTGATTAACGATCTTAAATAAAAGCTATATATAATGTTGTCATGATGTATTTGGATGATCAACTCTATATGTTTACATAAATAGAAACTAGAAATTTATTTTGACATATTATTATACATATATATATTCACAGAATGAAAAATTAACAATTATATTCATAGAATAAGAAAAACTACTCAACTCATCATAAGAATTAAATTATCATCTCTATAAATATTTCTGTAAATGTCATTTTTCAAATTTTTATTCTGATTCAGTATTGTGTATATTATAATACAGACATATATCTAAAAATATCAATCTATCTATACCGATCTATACCGATCTCCCTCTTTTTTTCTCTCTATGTGGATTTATCATAAATACATAATTAATGTATAAAAGATATCAATACAGAGAAAAGATTTGTTTCTATATATCTTTAATTAAAAAAAAAACGCCTCTAATATAAACTTTTATATAAACTAAAGAAGAAAAAGGAACAAAAATATCGTTGCATAATTTACAATATGTATATTAAGCCGATATTGCTTACGGATTGTAATAACCTTCGCCGGAGACTAGAAGATAAAATTACGCATCATTGTTTCTGCTGACCTTTAAAAGGCAGTGGGAAGAGGATGTTTGAGCACATTCCCGGTGGAGTCTTCAGCAACTAGGATAAGAGTGGTGAGGCAGTGGGATGGAGGTAGTGGAACTAGAGCCTCCAAAGGTGGTCGCGAACCAGGAAATTGGCGGGAACCCACAACCATTCCTCCCGAACTCTCTCTAAGTTCTATTACTCGTATTCCATATCGTGATCTCACTACATTCCTGGTGAATAGAAAAAAAAACCGGTAATTGTTAAAACTAATTGTGCTTATTTGATCATGAATTACTAGTAGATATATATAAATAAATAGTTTAAATTAATTGAATAATAAATATTTAATTAGTTATAAAAAAAAATAATTTAAGAGATTAGATGTGAACAAAAATGTGAATATTTTATATTTATTCTAGAAAAACAACATACTTTTAACAGCAAACTCACCTTTTCCCTTCATACTCTATTTTATGATGATGTCTATTGGAAATATTGTCCATTTCGCTGTTGAACCAGCGATGATACGAAAGTAACGCCGCGCATGACGGACCCCAAAATGTGCGATCAGGCTGTGTTGGAGGTTCCGAAGCGATCAAACTTTTAGAGAGAGATCTGTTAAGCTCGGGACTAGCTGGCGCTGAAAGTCTTCCAGGCAACTGCCTCGAAGTAGGTGACGGCGTAGGTCTAGATGTTTCCGAAAGCAATCTACCTCTTCGTGGACTTGATAATATAGATTCTTGCACGGTTACCGTAACGCTGAGAGGTCTGCTAAGAGCGACGGTCGTGTGTTGAGGATCCCTTCTGATGGGATTACGATTGAAGTCAATTCCAGCTGCGCCCACGAAAACCCTGTCGACGTAGTCGAATCCTCGACCCATTATCCCCTCTCGGGTATGACCAAGATCGAAAGTGTGACCAAGCTCGTGTAGAACAGAACCTAACGTCGTCGCCAAGCAGCCCCCATGCGTGCCTCGATAATTACTGTCGTCCATGAGTTGCTCGGTATCGATGACAGTGGCATCCAAAAACCTTGGTAATATCTATATTACAAAATATATAATAATTTTATTTTAGAACAATACCACTCTTTTGACAATGTTTTATATGAAATGAAAAACGAACAGATTTCTTTCTTCTCATATATGGAGTTATTTTTATTCACAGGCAACACATCAACCAACCTGAGCCATACGCGTAGGCCAAGTATGAAGACATGCCGAACCGAAAAGCGCTAAACCACCTCCACCAAGAGCCGCATGACCTTGCGTCCTCGCTAAAGTATCCTCGTGTGTTCGAGGACTAGGCGCGCCACGGTATCTCGTACATGATAGAAACGCCAGGTATTTGCGATCCTTGGACGCCAAGGGACCGGTCATCAATTCGCGCGCGATTAACTCCCAAAGTTCCCTTTGCTTCATTGCTCGTGCCTGATCTACATGAAGCATACTGTGCATGACCAGGCATTCCGGACCGTCTAAATCTCTTTCTAGCTGGAAGGTTTTTCTGCCGTAACCGGCTTCCAAGAGCTTTTCGGCCGTCAGAGTCTGAAGAAGCCTGGCACCAAGTCCTATTCTCGTTGCCGCGCTCTCAGGTGACCGATCCTCATTGCGTGGACCCTGAAAACGCAGATTACATTTAGTGATTTATAATTAGAGGCTCTGTAATTTTTTATGAGTAAGTAGCGAGAGTATAATCATTTTATACAATTAAGTGATAAAGAGGGAGAGAGAGAAAGATAGAGAGAATAACCGAATTAATGCGCCGGCAAAGTACGTAGGCAAAGTTAATGTGACGTTACAGCTATTCATGTAACAGAAGGACGATCGATAATTGGAAAAAGTGCACGCTATGTTCCAAGTAGCTGAATTATGAGTCGCAATCATTTATCATGATTTTTCTTAAATGTCAGTTATTAATCATCAACATAACATTTTTGCATACAATGGAGAAGTTTCAATAATATTAATTAAAATATGATTGGCGAAACAGTTGATTGTATGATTAGCGAAACAATTGATTATATGATTAGCGAAACAATTGATTACACAATATACACTATATTACTATATGATCAAATCTGAAATTTTGAATATTCACGCAAAATAATAGATTTATATGATATAATTTTAATTTATAAAACAAGTAGAGTTGTTCAAATTAGAAACTTGCACATTGCTTCCTCATCATTTTATCTTACAATGCTTATGACTATTTTTTTATATAATTTATTTTTGTCGTTATACCTGAAAATAACCATCATGACCTGCACAGATGACATAGACCGGTGTCACCCGTAGCCTGGTGGTTCTCGGCTCATATACAAGCATCAATCTTCTTTTATGTCCGCCTGCCTCGAGTTCTAATTTGTTCGGGCCACGTGCCAAATCCACCAGGACGCGGAATTGTCCCGCGATGATCGGCCACTCCGAAGTTACATTTTTATGACCTCGAACAGTAATGTAACTGCATAGCACGGGTGCTCGACCTCTTATCAAGGCCAAGCTGTAAGTCAAGGTCTCACCGTCCACTAGATTGCATATTGTGATAACGTCCGGATTACCGTTTGCCGTGAAAGTACGATGACGGCGATGATTGTCCGCCAATGTCGCGTCCGCAAGTACCTGGATATATACATAATGTCTCGAATTTGTGCTTTGATGCCTTCTTTCTTATGTAACACACGAAAGAGTATTACAAACGATTAAAAATATTTCCCCAGATAGATATTTTTTTTATACAGAAAGATATATATCTCTACCATAAAAAGATGATCTCGAATATCATTTAGTTTGCGACTAGTTCTATAAGAAAAATTAAAATTTATCTCTTAGTATACATCATTGATTTTGTAAATAATGTTGTAAGAAATAACGTAAGGAACTGCGCTAATTAATGTCATTGTTTTGCTTTCAGTTTGGAACTCTTTCGACGAAAGTGGCAATTTAAACTCTCATGGATAAAGAAAAACAGATCGATACAATCACTTCTCGAACGATCGTTCTACAAATACTCAATCGCGAAAGGCATACGGTTCCATTTCCTGGTTTTAATAACTGCGGATGTGAGTATATTCGCGCGCAAACACGAGGACTTAGGTATATTTCACTAAGTGATCAATATCCGCATAAGATGGTACATGTAATGATATGTAAATCGAATATACACTGCATACAAAAGTGTTTTCAAAATCACAAATGTCCAAATGTGCAATTTCTTGCTTTGTTAGAGCTTTGCATTCTTTTCTGTGTCTTTTGTAATTCGAGAATAATTAAATGTTATTAAAAAACCAAGAGAATGTCGATCAACGTGTTTTCACGTATAAAATATAAAATATAATATTTTTTATTTTAATTGGAAAAATTATGATATATTTACACGCAATGTTTGCTACAGTTTTAAAAAAAAATAAGTAATATAAAAAAATATTTTTTTAAATATATTTTTCATCTAGCGCAACATTTTTACATATTTTTATCAATATATCACACATATAAATGCAGTACAAATATAGCAATAACAAAAAATAAAATATTCATGTAAATTAACTTTTCTTAGTGTTACAATATTGTAACAAGTAAGAGATTGTACAAATAAAATTTTAGTCAGGCTTCGTGAAATTGTCTGCACATGAAATATAAATTGATGATATAAATAATTTTGAAAAGAGAGATTGTAATATTGTAAAAAAATTTTCAAGATATTACTCGTAAAAAATCTTTCCCGTCACGTGCTGCTATCACGCGGTAAATTGTGCAATCAAAAACATACTCCGATCACGATCCCTCCCGTCTTTCCTGTCATTAGATCACGTCGTATTAAACGTCAGAACGAAAATCGTATTTTCACTTAGTGTTAATCGTTCTTCTATGATTCAGCCCTGCTAACAGCTCATCCGGCTTTTCTCCATTTCACTAAAGAGATTTCCGTTACACGCGACTAACCAGTCGCGAGTAAGGCAGAGATGACAACAGCAGACGACGCACTGCAGCTGCAGCACGTCTGTCAGTCATGCGACCTCTTTCCGCGCACGACACGCGCGGAATCCGCGAGCGTAAATGTGACAAAAAAAATATAATTCGAATATTTCGCTTTAAAATTTGTATTTCTTCTAGACCTTCGGAGAATTTCCGATGGAACGAAAATCTTTAAGCAACGTATTCAGCAAGGTTACCCTTAATTGCTTTCAGCGAATATTATCAGCCCCTGATACACTGCAACGTTATATAGGATGAGATTTTCTTGGGATCGTTGACTTACCATTTTGCAGGAAGTGAGTAGAGGTGGACGAACGTTATCAGAGATAGCAGGAGGTGCTGAGAGAACGGCTCAGCCGGCTCCGGACATGCGGAGTGAAGGACTGTGGCGCCGAGGCGGCGGAGAGTGGCGGGTTGCGGTACTACGGCGTCGCCGCAGCGGCGCATGCAGACGCGCACCCGCACTCTCGCCGCGTCCTTGTCCATCCCGTCCTCGTCCTCGGGTCGCTCCGCGTCGCGCTCTCCGTCATCGGGTGTCCCTCCTGCGCGATCTCCACCTACCCACCCACGTTGTTACATATACACTGCGTCATCCGTCGCTCGAGGATACGTGTGATACGTGCCTCGCGCGCGACTGCAAAATGCGATGCAAACCCGCAAAACTAGGCTGCGAAGTGCGCCGCGAAGAGCGGCACTTTGCGTTTCTCACCATTTCTCACCCTGGCGAAAACAAACAACGAGAAGTCTTATTTGCCAGAATCTACTTTTGACCTTATCTCGAATTACCCAGTCCACTATATTGCTCCTTCTCCAAAGTGGAGTTTCAATAATTATACATTTTTTAAATTATTTGTAGGTAATATATATATATATATATATTTCTATTTTTTCCTCTCTATAATATTACTATCTGTTAATAAAGTTATCACGTTGCATGTTGCTATCAATACGTGCTCTGTAAACGAAACGGCTTATAATCATTTTTTACAGGGATATAGAAAGAACATGCCTGCGCGACCACGTGAATCCTCCAAGATATATTGCAGTTTATATCTACAGCAGAGCGCTTTTATTTTTCAAACTTGACGGCGATGGCACGTTGTCCCTTTTATAAATCGTGAGGCAAGTATGCAAAGGCCACATTGTTTCTTTTTCTGTCGCGATAAAAACTTTTTCACGCGCTTGACTTATCTTTAGCTGCAATTTATGACATTTGTACATAAATGTAAACGCGTTCTCGATCGGCTAAACACATTTACGACGATGGAAGATATGTACTTCCATTTCCTATCGCGCCAAATTGTTTACCCACGCGGCTCGAAGATTGGATGCTTACCAATTTCCGGACTGTACGAAATTGTCTCGTTTGAGAGAGCGTTTTAGGATTTCTACATTTTCACGTATACGTTTGTTATAGGACGTCCGTCTCTTTTTCAGTAAAAAAAAATCAATGAAATTTACGGAATTTTTTTCATAGAGTCTCTTTATTGTCAAATTTTTATTATATTGAAATGTTTTCTTGATTATTATTTACATATAATGTAATTTCTGTATTAACCTCTCTTTCCACTTCTTTAATTAAAATAGATAAAAATTAGTTGGACATGTAACAATAAATACTGTCGACATAACTAAGTATACGATGCTAAAATTATTATCTATGTTTTAACAATTAAAAAACTTGAAACTTTAGAATATATTTATCTTCACAATCATTAGGATATAATTATACTAGACTATTCTAATATTTTCAATTTTACTTTAATTTTATTTTAATAAATCAGACAAAACCCACGATTAATTAATTTTCTCTCTCACTCATATTTTTATTACTTGTAGCAGAAATTGCGCCAAAATTTTAGACATGCTTTCAAGTTTCCAAAGTACATCGCGCTTAATTTCATTTGTTAGTGGCTTGCATTGCTTCCAAAGGGGATTAATTAAAGTAATAATGGATCTTTGGAGAACGCGAATATTATGTGTCTGCGCAGAGAGCGAAATTAGCGCGAAGGACGTACAAAAACTAGCTCGTTTGCAAGTCGTCGTAACAGATCTTCTCCTCTTGGCGCGACCAAAAGGATCGATAGATATACATAGGTAGATAGAATATTTGCCAAACTTCGCTTGAAAGGGTTCAACTCTTCGCGGACTTTCGGCAGGAATTTGATTTAGAACGTTAAGGAATTTTAGATAAATTTTAATAAATTTCTGATCATCGTTTTGCATTGCATGGGAATACCCACGCATTAGACGCATCCGAGATAGTTTATGCGCTTTAAAATCGCTCTATAAACGATACGAGACACTTCCAAAGTAAGAATGCAAGTTACATTTGTATAATCATAATCCAACAATTTGCGCAAGTGTGGCAACACGCAACGAGTAAATACTATCGCGAGTATCTCAAGAGATGATAATCGTCGAGAGACTCGTGGCTCAAAAAATTTTTTGCTCGAATCGAGCAAACTTTTTAACCCATATAATTATAATATATAAAAACGTATCTAAATATACCGAGATGTGCCATGTATCTATAATCTTATAATTTATACTTGTGTGCCCAACAATATTTCTTAATGCAATCACTCACAGATTGACAGTAAAACGGCTAATGATACTTTCTTATTTTGAAATTCATAATTCTTCAAATTTAAAAGCACATTTTAAATTGTAACATTAACTTTATTAATCTTGTATTCTGAAAAAATGCTAATATAGACAAAAAGTTTTATAGTCGACAATATTTTAATGCATATTTTACTACATCCTCGATAATTGTACAATATTTTAATCGTTCTAGTGTTAACGAGCGATGTCAAGTTGCGGTCTAGTAAGAATGTATCGGCCGTCTGAGGATTGAAGATGTCGCTGATTCAAGCGTGTCAAGGTCGTGCGGGAAGACAACACGATCGTGCTCGTTCAGAATATGCGGCAGGTGCCACATGGCACGACCTGCACGTATTTGCATCCGTTTCGTCGACGCGATCGCAAGAAGACGACGTAGGGCAGCTCCGAGGTCAGCTGAGAATATATCTGGTAATTTCCATGTTACATTACTGTTCGATCATTGACACAACATTGCGCAATAAATTCTTTTTGCTCGCAATTTTTCAGTAAATACGGCTAAACGAACAGATTTTTCTTTCTTAAAAATTGTAATATGTTGTTTCCATTTTCAAATTTAATGCTATAAATATTATCTTCTTGTTATAATTCTATCATCAGGCTTATATATCGAGTCATGGATATAAATGGTTTAATTTATATTGATGAAATTTTAATTAAATGTAAAGTTCTTTACAATTTATAAAGAGCAACTAGAAGATGTTGCGAGCATATCTTTATCTAGAAACACGCAATGCGTAAAGTGCGCGCTATTGATCTTGTCTTCAACGCCCATTTTTCCTTGTATGTTTCATAGGGATCATATAAAGTTTTAAAAGAGAGGGAGAGAGAGAGAGAGAGAGAGAGAGAGAGAGAGAGAGAGAGAGAGAGAGAGAGAGAGAGAGAGAGAGAGAGAAAGAGAGAGAGAGGAGCAGAGAGGGAGATTTATGTATTTAGAGAATGATACAGTTATTACATAATCCTAGTTTACCGCTAGAATTCTTTTCATGACATTTATAATATATGTCATGAAAAGATTTTCATGAAATATATTTATGACATATATTATAAATGAATGTATAAATATATTATATGCAAGATAACGTTCTTCTATTAATCTAAAAATTTGATGATAGCTTTGGGCTATTATATATATATTATATGCACAGTATCGACCGTTCAAATGTTCTGCTATCTGCATAAAAAGAGATAGTTGATTATATCGAAAACGACAAAAGACAGTATTTTTATTTATTTGAAATATATGTATATCTTATTTATTTATTTTTCTACAATTCTTAATCTTTTATGCTCTCTCTTTTATGCTCCTGATTCAGTAGACCGTTTAAAAAAAAATTCTTAAAATGTTTAATGAAATAGATGTTATATGCATATATATATATATATATATATATATATATATATATATATATATATATATATATATATATATATATATATATATATATATATATATATATATATATATATATATATATATATATATATATATATATATATATATATATATATACATTACTAATTTTTATATCGAAATATAGATGAAACATGCATATTTCCTCACATATAAAAAAATTGATGTTGGTTTTTCACCAGAACGACTATTATTAGCATCTTCCATTTTCAAAATGAAGGGTAATCATTTTTCTGAGTGTATGGTTTGCTTAATCCTGAAATATTGAGATTCCTGCGACGCGCACATCTCTCGCTTTGCTATTGGCTGATCGAGTGTCGCATAAATGCTAGGGCTGCGGAATGTGCCGAAAGAGCGCCGGAAACTGCCTTTCGAGATAAATTACTCTTGGCTTGATGTAGGAGAGAAATATCGTGCACTGCTCTTACCTATTAATGAAAATGTTTCTACCCAACGATATAATATAAAAGAAACCGTAATAAATTTTAATAGAACTATAATAATGTGTATGAAATTAATATGTTGATATTAGTTTTTAATAAATTTTAATGTTCTATCAATGTTGTGAGAGAGATAAGACAAAATATCAGTTTATCAAGTAGTGCAACACATTCTTTTCCATTAGAATAATCTGAAACTTTGATTAATCTAATTCTGTATTTTATAGTTTCTCTAATTTACAGATTCTTCATCTTACATGGATCTTTTTTCGAGTTTAAAACATATATATAATCTCCATAATAAAAACTCTCTCTCTCTCTCTCTTTCTCTCTCTCTCTCTCTCTTTAATATTATAAATGTTTTCGTACATGGATCATTTGATATATCTTCAATTTCATCTTCAATCTTTCGTTTCTGATAATACAAATCATATAATTTTTTTCGACAGTTTAATTAATGTAACAGAATTCTATACATCTTACGTATTAAAATATAGATTGTAATCATAAATAAAAAAGCAAAACATAATTTTTTTCCTCAGAGGTAAATTCCCTTCAAAAATTTTATCATTCGTTATCACATCTCTTTATCAGCTCTTTTTCTAAGTCACTTAGCAGCTATCTGTTTTTCTGATGTACTTGCCTGGAGAGAAAAGGAGCGCGGTCGCAAAAGATACGAAGATCTACGGCAGAGAGTTTCATTTTTTCATGGAACATTAGAGACTGGCATCGTCGAAGAGAGAAAGAAGACACCACTCGCGACTGCGGGGCTATTATCGCGATCGGGGAGATAGTAGGCCAACTTTCGAGATGACAGTTTTATTCTCCGTGCACGGTGCGCAGACTGTGCAAAAGCGATTCTCCCGAGAGGCGCAGCGGAAAGGAAGGGA
>NW_021853422.1:64864-99033 GCF_003651465.1 Formica exsecta
GATCCTCGAGCACGTTTTCGCTACTTTCCGAGCACGATATCGTGAGAATTTACGGTGAAAAGTGGGCCCCGTGGACGATGATCCGTGTGAAGATAAAAGTTGAGAAACCGAGGGAAATCCTCGCGACGCGACCTAGGACGAAAAATCGTTGCTCTCGTTGAGATAAATCGAGAGAGAAAGAGAGAGGGGAGGAAGGAAGTAGGAAACGATGCAAACAAGAATCTCGAATTGAAGATTCACGATATGCTCGGATGAATCAGGTTTTGGAAAGAGAGAGAGGGGGGGAGGGGGAGAGAGAGAGAGAGACAAGTGGATCCTATTTTATCTTGAAAAATATACAATATTATTTTGTGTTTTATATATGTACAAAATGATATTTTCTACATTTTCAAATATAATTTACTGAAGCTTGTTTTTTTTATAAAATTTCTTTATTATTCTTTTAGGAAGACAGTTTTCTTTTGCAAACTCTCAATAATAATTGTCACGTTTTAAATTATTATTATCTTTACTGTTGAGATTTTATATTTGTTTATAAACTATTTCATTTTATTAATTTTCTATATTTTTTGTTGCAGTCAGATTCGGCGATTGGTTGTGTCTGATCGGCTCACGATGGTGCACATATGTCAACTTCCCCTGGGACGTAGCCCTTTCCCTGCGTGTCGCTGATATTAACCGGCGGGATTCACGCGCAGTTTACGGCAAGCGGTAAGAGTGGTCTTTTCCATTTAGAGAGTCCATGAATCCAGGCAATTTTACGGCGTAAAAGCACGGGTAGCGCGCTTGTGTCGTGTTGAGAGGCAGTACATGAGATTCTCTCACATCAGTCGCAGGGTTAGCGACCGTGAAAGTACTCCCTTGCAAAAGTAGGACGAACATTTTTCAAAATCGTTGCGACGATTGCGTGCGCCCACAATCGACATACTTCGCGGCGGGTCGTTGCACCGGAGGTCGGTTTCCTTGTTCTTCTCACCTTCGGCCGTCCTCGGCGCGCCAACCGTGAAAGAAAGTGCAATTCCCTAATAAGTGCGTCGGTTAACGCGTTGCGCTAGTTAGCTCCTCTTGATCTTCCTTTCGATCCCGCCGCTTTTCTCTTTACCATCGAAGAAGACTCTCGACGCGACGCTTCTACGAGTCATTCAAGACATTATTACGATGACTCTTTCAAGTTTTCGACTAGCGGTAAATCGTGAATCAATCGGGTCACAAAAATTTCGATTTGATACTTTGTCGAATTGATTCGACACTTTTACATTTGAAATTGTCTTACATTTGATCAGATAGTACATCATATTATTACCAAGAATCTTTTTTCAAAGATTAGATCTATTATTTCATTTATCAATTTAGTAATATATAGACTTAAAAAAAAAGATTCTGAGTTTGCCAAAAAATGTTACATTTTTTGCAACATTAAATTTATGAGAAGAAAGAGAGAATTCTGGCCGTAGAAATACTAATATATGTCAAAAAATTGATTTTGAAGATTACAAGGCATACAAAATTTATTGAAAATTTTAAAACCTTATGCTTGGTAAAGTTGATCGATAAATGAATAATTCATTATTAGTACATTATAGCTATTAATTGATCATATATCGCTAATTTTAAATTATTACAAATGTGACATACTTCCTACTCTTAACAGTTATTTCGCGCTCAACAGTATATTAATTATAAATGTTGAATCGCTCGCGATATAAATTAATCAGCGCGAGATTAACCAATTTATCATGGTTTCGCGATGCAGCTCACGGAGAGAAACTCAGCTTCCTATCCTTCCGTTATCGGATTCGGATTCATCATTTCGCAACAAATTATCCAACTTTTATTGGAAAGTCCGTGCCGAACATCTAGGGTGGAGTACTCTCGCCCGGTCTCTCTCGCGTGCTCTTTTTGCGCCCCTCTCGTATGAATCTCGGATCGACGGATCAGCAAAAGGAAAACGAATTCTTCCGGTCGGTGCAGCTCTCTCGCCGCGAGGGAATCTTCCGTCGAGATTTTTCTCGCCCGCCCCTTTCGCGCTCTCTCGGCGCGCTTCCATTTTTCCCACTCTCTCATCCGCGCGCGTGGTCCACGGTGTAAAGCCTTGGCCTTACACAGCGCGATCTGTTACCATCCCTTGTCTATCTATCGGCAGGCCATCGACTCGTGTGTGATAAGTCGGCCAATTATAAATAAAAGTGTAGCTTTTATTGTCGCGCACAGCCGGCGCGCGCTCCACTTGCAGCATTTTCATGACAGAACGAGGGAGAGAGCCGTGAGCGAGCAAGAGAGGCTGGGGCTGGGGGAGAAGAGAGATGCTTTTCACTGTGTCCAGAATCGGGAAGAGCATCGTCCCGCCATTCGTAACAGCAGCGGCACCGTCTCTTCTTCGATTTCGAGCGCGCAAGAAGCGAACGACTTTTCTCGCTGGAAACCAGGTCGTGCCGGATGAGGCGTCGTCTTTCTCTCTTTCGATTGATTTATATGTGCCGATCTATTTACTATCACTACCATCACATATATAGCGTGCTAGAAGAGCGAGACACAAGATTAATATCAACAGATCGACGAAGCGGCAAATGTTTGTTACAGTTTGCGACATATTCTTGCTGCAATTTTATCTTTTAATTTTGATGCATAAGCGCTTCTGTTTGTTGAAAAAGAAATTTGAATCCCAAAATGATTTTTGCCGATTGGAAAAAGGTCAGAATCAGCCTGATCTAATATTCGCAAAGTAAAATTTAATATTATGCATGAAAACTTACACTATACATTTGGCGCCAAACAAATATATGTTTGGTTTATTTATCATATTTTGTTTATAGATTATTTAACGCATTATTTACGAAACCACATTTTTGCTTATCTATAATATTATCCAGCGAATTATTTAACGCAAGCAACTCAGCCAGTTATTTTCATTCTTTCATATATCATTGACGAGCAAAAATTTTCTTGATTTTTTCAAGTATCTTGCTTCTTCCTCTTAGCAAATGTTTTTTTTTCGGTGGAATAAATAATATCGAACGAATTCAATTACCGAGCAGCAGGGAAAGCGCGAGTCTGGACGAGGAGAGCGAAGGAGAAAAGCACGACAGTGGAAAATGGAGACGCAATCGTGTTTTATCCCGTAGCGCGAAACGAAAGAGAGTGAGAACACGAGCGCGAAGCAGGAGAGTGAACGACGCTGTGGAGAGAGAGTAGGCCAATGCCAGTGTCAGCGGCTCGGCTAGTCAGCCAGCCCCTCTCGTTGGTCGGGCAAACTTGATCGTGAAAACGGAAAAACAACGAGAACCGCGCTCGCCGATTACGTTCCCGTCATCTCGCTTTATTACAGGCCCTCGCGGCGATCGCCGCGCGAATTTTGACACGGTGCGGAAATGAATCCGGCTAAACGATCGTGGACATCTTCTTGCGAAACTTGACGAGCATCGATGCTCGTTTTTACGTACTTTGATCTCACTATCCAACACGGTTCACATGAAATTTGTCTGCTTTACAATCAGAGGTGCGACTTTTGCCGACACTTCCTTTTTTCCGGGACACACGGGGTATAACGTTTTCTCTAACACTATGGATTTAACGTAGAGTCCTTTTGATAGGACCCCCCCCCCCCTTGTATTCAGGGAATTTCCATCAATTTTTCATCGCAGATGTCCGGCCTCGTCCTTTGCCGATACGAAGCCGGTCAGCTGTGCAATTTCAATTCTCTCATCGCTGTGTTTAATGACGGCTCAATGAAAGGATTATGTGGATCATTGCCACATATCGCTGATGATAAATATGCAACATTGGAAATAGGATGACGTCGTTCATCGATGTGCAGCGGCATGTCGCGCTTACCATCCGTCATGCATATCAGGGGAAAAACACGGAGATTTTAAACAATATATATATATGAAAGCTGTTAGCCGAGAGTCAAACATTCTCTCTTTTGTATTCCGACTATAAATTTCTAATTCTATTTCCTATTACTTTTTTTGAACAGTCGGTTTCCAATTAAGAAAGAAAGATATTAATGAAGCTAAATGTTATAATACATTCTATGCAGAGTTTTGTTTTACAATAAACAAACTGGTAAAAAAAATCGAAGCTACCTTTTTCGCTTGTATATCGTATGTTTTTTTGCTTGATTTTTGAATATTGAAAAATTTTAGTTCGAAGAAAAAATATTATACTAGCAATAAAATTAAAAATACATGTCTAAGCTATCCTAGTAATCTTAAGATGTGTACTTTTGAGGAATAAGAAACTTCGTCATAATCTCATTTCATATATCAGATGGATATATAAAGTTGTCACTACTAACCTAGACATACACGTACACATTGCAGCTCGTATGTAGCTCGTGGCTATCTAGTTCATTGTCAAGAGTTCGCGGTTAGCAAGATACAGAGACGGCACGATCGCGCGTCTTCGCAAGATGATTCACAGATCGCGAGATGCATAAGGCGTCGATTATTATTATTATTATTATTATTATTATTATTATCTACTGCGCACAGGAAAGGCCGGAGAAAAGGTGCAGCGGATTTGCGGAAATTACATTGTAATGAGACACGTTAATGAGTGCTGGAAGTAGAGCGAACGACATAAGTCGAGACACACTTTTGATTTCTCCGGAAAAGCCGCTATCCACGAGATTGGAAAAAGCGTAAAAATATAAAAGAAAAGCGAAGAGATGAGTGGATGAGAGCATAAGAAAGGAGGTCTGTTATTATATGTAATTGCTAACTCTGTGCGACAGCTTTCATTTTGAGAATATATTATTTCACACTGAGAGTTAGATATATTCGAATTATGCTTTATAGTGATTCATAATGCATAAATCTATAAATTTTCTCATCGTAGAAATAGAAATTGAAGCTTAATAACATACCTATCTATAGAGAAGTATAATATTGCATTCAATCTTGATTCTTGACGTTATCTAAAAGTGATTATTCAACAATTACATGCTTTTATCTATGGTTTTGCGATTGATTAATCAATAAAGTCCCATACAGTCGAAAATTTGCGAAAATTTAATGTCGAGTTTCAAGCAAGAGGAAGAGTGTAGTCATACAAGAATACGATTAATGTTCGAATCCGAAAACCGCGTTACGACACGATGGAATGATTTGGAAATAATTTGGCATTGGGTGACGACACGCTGATAGGATGAAGAAACACATCATCCAGAAGATTGCGGACGATTGATTTGCGAATAAGAATCCAGAAATTGAAGGATATCTAGATAAAGAGTTGAATGAACTCTATGGGATATGGTCGCAAAGAAATATGAATGAACTCCTGCCAGTCTCTTCATTAAATATTAAAAAAAAACAACTTTTCAACTGGACGAATAATATACAGCAAAAAATCACGCACTGATCAATGGTGAAATTTGAATATTTCGGTTTTTCTACTGTAATAAAATGATTTAGCACTCTTTCTTTATCGAATAGTTTATACATTTTTTTTCAGCGTTTAAAAAAATTGTTTTGACATAAAATTGAATGATATCGTTTAAGAACATCATGTTGATTTCTATGACAAGTGTAACTATCATCTTGTCATATAATTATTCCTGATATACTCTGAAGTATTTTGCCTACATATTCGGAGACAGCGTTTGGCCGAGAACATGACTTTTCCAGTGGTTGTTTTAGAGAAAGTTGCCAAAGACTTTTGTGTGTATCCAATATTTAACTTCATCTATTACGCAGGAAAACGCAACTGCGCGCGGCTAAATTTCAAGAGAGATTCCGAAAACATTTGTCAGAACAGTGTGACACGTGTGAAACATGAAACGTTAGAAGTATCAGATGATATATCGTGTAAGCTATAAGTCTTAACTGCTCATGCAACTGAAATATCTCGACGTAAGTACGTAAGTACCTTAAGAAAGTTTTCAAGAAATTTTTTTTACTATTATTAGTAATATTTAACTTTCATGCAAAGTTGTGGACATAAGTATATTCTATATAACTATTATTTAAGTATATCAGTATTATTTTAAAAAAATTTAAATTAATCGTATTGATTATAATCAAATTCGAAGTGAAATCTTTCTGCTCAGTGATTGCATATTAATCTATGAGTTTATTTCTTCCAAATTTTTCAATTTCCTAATACTTCTATTTTATTTTTCATAATTACACTCATTCCTATCTTCCTTTTAAAAAGTATTTAATTAATTAATGCAATTGAGAAAACGATTCGATCAAACACTCGTGTGTTAAAGAATATTAAAGAATCTACAACTATCATCAAAAATAAATGTTTTTATAGATTTTGCTTATATACAAAACTTGTTCTCTTTCTCTCTCCGTATGTCTCTCTTTTTTTTCTGCGATATATGATATTGCGCAACATGTGCGGCTAGTGCGAAAGCGTGCCCAGCATAACTAGCAATTATGCGTGAGTTTGTGTCACAAGATAATCATGCATAATTTAGTGTAAATTTATCGCATGATAAAGAAACTTTTGTCAATATCTCCTTGCCAGAAATAGAAAAAATTGATACTAATCGTTTTTGATTGCATATAACCAACAGCATACAACATCAAAAGAACCGAAAAGATAGTCTTTAGATAACAAGTATAAATAAAGGGAGAAAGTTTTATTCTAAATTTGAAATTTTAAATCTTGATATTTTAACTTTTAAATGGCGAATGTTATATTTCGAATCCGATATTCAAATTACTTACGCCGGATATTTTAATCACTAAAAAGAAATGCAAATTATTCGATAGAGAGAAAAGTCCTAAATTAGTCTGCTATAGGATAAAAAACCAAATATGTAAATTTTTCCCCATTGATCAGTTCGTAATTATTTTAATCTTCGTGCGATAACGATCGTGTTATACTCGGTAGTCGTTTTGAACTTTATATAAGCAATAGCGATTTCGGATACATGAAATATATTAGAAAACATAATCGCTTAGATTGTAGATAGCCGGCATTCTAAAAGAGTCATTCACAAATATATAACCGTTTCATGTTGCCACGATGTTGTAATTTGAAGTTTAACAACTCAAACAGCACAAGAAAGCCAAAAGACATCTTAAAATGTCTAAAGGATAAGACATCTTTTAGTCGTTTTTTAGACGTCTTTTAGGGACATGTGTCTACGAATCAAACAAATTATATTTCGATGTTTTATTTTATTTTTTGAATTCGCATTCTTGAACTTTTGCAAAGTTATCAGTTATAAAAGTATATAAAATCGGTTAATTTAGATTACATTAGATACAATTTTTTATTTAATATAAATTAGGTGAGACCTTAAAAATGTGTTTCTTATGTCATTTTCAAAATAAAATTTATTTATATATTTTCTGTCTATCTATATCTTCAAAAAGTCGCCCGATGAAGACAACATAAAGCACCAAAACGACATACGAGTTACACGTATCGGAATAATCGGAGAATTTCGAGTCACGTCGACATCGATAGGCCAAAGAGTCCGTGTATTTCACTTTCGGCGCCTGAAGAACTAAATTCTTTGGACGAATCGGGCCCGACGCGCTCGCGCCGTGTCAAGGACAACGCGTCTATTCTCGCGTGCTTTTCTGAGAGACACGAAAATCGGGCCCCTCATTCCATCGGCAAACATTGTGCAAGCTGATGTCACGAATGATCCTGATGAAAGATATATGACTTCAGTTATTGTGCGCATGAGGGCAACGAAGTTGAAGTTTTCTTTCGGTTCTTAGGGCGATTACGTATATACATACATATGTATCAATATCTGTTTAACCTTTTAAAAATATGCGAATTGTAGGACTTGACACGATTTACGTATTTGTTAATAGATTTCTTTCAAAAAATATCTGCGCTTTTACAATGGAAGAATTACGATTGCTTTATACTAGAAACTAAAATAACTGAGATTGTCAAATTCTGATATTGACATTCAACCGGAATTTAATTTAGCTTTTATTTACATTACATTTCTTTCGTTATTACATTTCTTTTTTTATAAGTCTTAATTTTTAATAAATAATCTGATAATAGAAATACACAATAAGAGAAGAAAAGTTTCATTACACAATATAGATCAAATATGTCGGTGATTTAACAAATTGCAAAAAAGAGTGATTTTAATTTTGATAGTAAGCCTTAGTCAAAGAAATCTAATGAACTTGACGAACTTTTAAAAATCAGAAGTGAGAAAAACATAATAATAATCGCCATAATAACTCGATAACTGATTTAAAAATTCAATTTGACATCATATATTTGACGAATTTTACATTGCAAGAACAATCTGATTATTTAGTAAAAAGAAATAATGTAATTTTCTATGATTATGAATGATATTATACGATTATTAAGAAGAAGAATATAGATTGTATACGTAGATTGCTCGCGATTTAATAGAATAAATGTCACGTATTAGCGGAGATTTAATACGGCCGCTCATCGCAAGAAATTAGGCCGAGAGGACCTGTCGACGCGTGTCCTTGACACGCTGAAAGCGAGCCCAGTGCGTACTAACTTTTAAGGATTTACGCAATCGGTCGCGTAGGTGTAGGATACGCTGCGTTCGGCGACGAGAACCACGTGCCGTCAAAACGTATAATGTTACTATTGTATTATTGGACGCACGCGACTGCGGATTATGCAAATTCGCGAACTGCATCTCCCGCCCTTCTGCGTAATTGGAGCTTCAAACTTGGGATCGACGTGACTAGGTGCACACGGTGTAGAATTTCGTATGCGAAGTTGGTGAAAAACTCGAGACGAAATATCCGAAGATGTATTTTAAAAAAATCTCTGCAAGGGAATTGTACGATGTTCTACGGCGTTACTTCCCACAGTATATGGATGTCTACATTTTTTTTGCATAACTTAAAAATATCACTTTACCGATTTATGATTTTTTTTGTTAGATATTCGATTAATATGGATCAAACGTTCATTGTTGTATCTAATAATATCATCTTTTAACTTATACGCATAATGAAATAAAAATAGCAATAATTTTTTTATATTTGTCAAACATTTTTGTTGCTACTTATTTTTTCTATTTATCAAAAAATATATTCCATTTCATAATTAAAATTTTTATAATTTGCCTAAATAATATGTATGCCGTGTGCATTAAAATTGATTACGTTTAGTAAATTTAATTCCATGCAATATCGTATATGAAATGCTATTGTAATGATCGCAAGGGTGTCAGAGCCCTATTTAACGTATTGCGGGACCTGCGAATGCCTGTGCGCGCGTTCTCCATTTTATTTCTCACAATCAGTGATGCGTACGTCGCATTTGTCTCGTCGAAACCCTCAATCACGTCCTCGATAGAAGGTGCCGAGCACGTGCCAAACGCGAGCTTTTCACTCGTGCTAGCATGCCGAAAATTCGAATCGGTCACTCGAGGGTAGGAGATATAAGGTGGTCACATGAATGAAAGTGAGATCTGATTTATGAATAAACCTTAGCGGCCTTGAATACATTACATGGCGTCGATGGCGCAAGAAGAACGAAGAAAACGGCACGCACCTGTTCCCCGGCTGGCTTCAAAGCTATTAAAGCCGATCATTACGAGCGGCCGAATCTATTAACACGTCGCCGCCGCTTCCTACCGTGTTCCCTTCGAAATTACGAGAATTTCTCCGTAATCCCTCAACGAATCGATCCCCGACCCACTTTACCGCGACTCTCTGGGATAACCAGTTTCAATTTTACTTTACGATGCATTTTCCCCAAGTACCTAATTACTCAATGTAATCAATGTAATCAGACGTAACGCTTTGAACCTTTTTGCATGCTAGTTGAATCATGAATATAAACTTTATCACTGTGTGACTTTTTTTAATTATTCGTGATATACAAGCAAGTCACTTAATTTTATCATTTCAATTTATGTACATGTACAGAATTGTAATTTACATAATATTTTAATAATAATAATAATACATCAATAAATGAAGAAAAAATATAATATAGAAAATATATCACAAGTCTAAAAATCCGATTTTTCTTTTATCTCGGTCATCGGGATTGGTTTTAGTAATCGGTCACCCAGATACGATTATCGGGATAATCGTATCTATGGATGAACGATTTGTAAACCAATTAGTGCGGAAATAAATTGTATTTGAAATCGGTAGTTTGTATAATGACTGTTGGTTATTTGCCAGATTGGTTATTTCGATGATATATACCTTGCTGAAGACAATCATGTTGTCAGATCAGATGCTTTTGTCACTTCAGTGCAATGGTCTACGTGGTATTGTTGCAAGACTTCTCTCGTTTTTATATAGCTACTATAATATATATATATATTAACTAAAATGCTATCTCTCGATGTAAAGAATCCCATTACAAGTCGTAGAAAACTACAAACAGAAAGATTTTTTTCTTATGATGTTTTATAATTTGCCTTTTATATGTCAAAAAGTGATATGCTCGTTTTATATATAAGATTTTCAAAGGTAATGTATATATATATATATATAATAATAAGTATAATACGGGGAGGGGAGAATATGCAGACTCTCTTGTATGTATTTCTGCCGTAAAACTACTGATATATATATTTTTTTAAATATATAATATATTGTAGTGCAATAAAATTGTAGCTTGCCTTTCTCAACTGGAGAAATGGAAAAGAAAGAAGAAAAAATAAATAAAAATGAATTCCCTGAAAAAACACTTTTTTATTTGTATTGTTCTAGCATGTATTACGTAATAATGTAACTCGCATAGTGTGTGTATTTTGAAAAGGTGTAAGCTAGCGATGTAATAAATAATAATTCTGAAATATCTAAAAAGATACGAAGGAAATGTGAAAAGCGCACGAAACAAGTACATATTACCTTAATTCACAATGACTTCGATCGTATTTTATCAGTTGTATCTTTGTTACTCAAAGAGAATAGCCTTGACCGAGATGATATCTATCCCGCTGCACGTGTGAGCGGAAATGAAGAGAGCTTTTGATAAGTTCTCCGGTTTGCGCTTTTAATAGAAAAGTAGTAATTAAAAAGACATATATCACATAAACTGGAAAGCGTACGTGTTATGTACAGTCGGCGAGGAAAAGTGTGCAAGCGTCAAAAGTATGTAGGAGACAGCAATACATATAGAGATGCAATAATATGAGATTGTAAAGACAAGAGAATCTGTTATGCAATTAATTTTTATATAATATTATTAAATATAAAGAGTATAAAAAGAATTAGAATTTTAAATGAAATAAAACTTTAATTAAAATTCTAATTCCTTTTGGATATCATCTCGAATTTAATGGACAGCGTAAAATTATTTAATTTTCTTTCCTCTCGTTTTCCTATAATTATTATGCATAATCACGGAGAGAGAAAGAGAGAGAGAAAAAGGGACAGAGAATTCACAGTTTTCATAGATGCGACGATATAAAAACGTGATTCGCTCTATTATCATAATGAGATTTGAAATTTTAGGCGGATTCTAAAAGATCATTCTAAAAAAATTACGTAATTGCGTTTTACGACGAAATCAAGACGCACCTCCCTTGCATCGCTAATGTCAAAGTGCATCGTTAATGCGCTCATTTCGAGTTCAGAGATTGGATATGTAGTTGACGTAATTGATGATAACGGCATTCTTTGATATTTTTGCATCGTAAACACGATCGCCTGATGAAAGACGAATTACTGCGGATAATGTGAGACGGTGCTTTGCATACATTAAAATCTATAGCGACTAAATCTGAATTTGTACTGTTTTTAAATCTTTCATTTACATTTTCATATCAAATTGATTTTGCGGTTAATAGACGATAGGATTTATTTTGAAAAATATTGCATCTTTGAAGTGACCAATACTTACTTATTTATTCATTCTTTTTTTTAATCTTTTTTTTGTAACTGTTTATTTAAAATGTAGAAAATATAAATCTCTAGAATTGCAATGATCTGTGCTGTATGGGTACTTACTTATTTATTCATTTTTTTTTTTAATCTTTTTTTTGTAACTGTTTATTTAAAATGTAGAAAATATAAATCTCTAGAATGATAAATTTGAATAGAGCAAATCTATTACATTAATCTAAATTTGCGTATTATAAAATATTCATGATGTTTCAAATATGTATTTGATTTAGGATATATAGTTATAGCGCCACTTTTAAAACAATCAGCTCTAATTTGTTATCATATCTCTTCCTCTGAAGAGACATGAAAATATCTTGACATTTCTATAACAAAGTTCTCTCGCTCTTAAAGGAACGCGCAGTTTACCACCCGCTGTCTGTAAAACGACAGAATTTGAGAGAATATCATGGTGCAAGATTGTTCGGATATCTCTGTAAATTGGAAAATTGGAAAATTTTCTTGATATGGCTAATATCTATATATCGCTGATATGTCAAATGCAAGCGAATGTACACGAGTGTACACGATAAAGGAGCGATCCTAACGTCGTTCCTATCTCCTGCGAGTGAACGACCCTCAAAATTGAAGGAAAAAGAGGGAGGCCTCCGTCGAAAAGCTGTCGCACGTGCCGTCAACGTGTAAAATGGGCTAAGCGACGTGGAAACGCCCGCAGTATAGGCGTCAGGTTGCCTGGCGCCTAAATATCGACCGACCCTCTCAATACAGTCTCAGATCGCTGTCCCTCAACTGTCTATGACACCCGCCAATTCGAGGGCTTTCGCTTATCGATATAATAAATATTCGAGGAAATCTCGACTTCTCGTGGAATATTTTATCGACGTCTTTCCTGTTTACTTGGCAGCAGATTAATGTATTTGAGCGAGAAAAAGAGAAAGAGAAAGATGCGTTCGATGGAATGACGTGATAAAATACGATCGAAAAAGTTATTGCGTTTGTTAACCATTAGATAATTGCATATCAAAGATTAAATAGGTTTTATAAAGGAAGTTTAGATATCGAATATTTATACATAAGTGATACAAAAGATATTTTTTTAGACACACTTATCACTATTGAACATTCCAATCATATTACCATTTCAACAAGCTCTGAGACATTTAAAAAAAATGGATTTTGTCACCGTATTTCTTATAGTTTTTGAGGAAGTAACTCTGTGTGATATGCCCTGTCACATATATGACAGGGTAATACCCTCCATCAAAATATATAAAAGTCAAGATCACATTTTAAGTGATAACTTGTCCATCCGTATAATTGCTTATCTTTAAGTGATAAATTTAGGAATGACAGATTAAAAAGTTAATGAATGTAACGCTCTATAATGCAAAAGGAAAATTCGTATTATATAATATTGATCAAATACAAAATTTAAGAGGTTTATGGTAATTTTACGCGAATATATTTACTAAGTGTTTCTTGTCATTATTATTTTATTTTTATGTGTAAATAATTTGTTTATCGGGAAACGTATATTTTTCTAAAATATGTATGAAAGGATACAAAAAAAATATTCAATAATATTGAGTAATATTGTTATCTGAGAAGTGAATATAGAGTAAAAGGAAGATAACATTCATAAAATATATATTCGTAAGCTTGTTCTATTCGCTTGCTGATATCAAACTGTCATGAAATGTCAAGAGTGAGCGGTTGTTTGAGCTTTATATCCGGTATGTCAATATACGTCGATAGCTGTCGATATACATGCATATCAGACGAATAATACGACGAAAGAAACCTAGTTGGTGTGCATAGTATTCTTGCAACAGGCCAAGGTTATGGCCGATATCGATTTGACGGATGTTAATAATGAGATCACTTTTGCGCGATTTTGCAGTGTAGCCGAAGAACTTTACTAATCCGTTTAAAATACAAACTTTTTCGGTAAACAAAATAATAAAAGGGACAAATATTTTATGATTGCAAGAGTTTTTTAATATTTCTATATAAATTATAAAGATACATATATTTTATAATTATATATTGCAAAGTAAACTTCAATTCTAGTTAAAGATTTGATTTATGATTATTTTAAATTTAGAGACTCGTATTTTTTATATATAAATAAAGAACATATAAATAATATCAGAAAATGGAAATATTATATCTGCAAGTGACAGAAACATTATGAATCTAGTCAACTTTGAAAAAAATTATTTAAAGGATTTTTTATAGTAAATTATCTATTGTATAATACATATATGTATATCGAATAATATTGTCTGCGTGTGTAATCGGTTAAGACTACGATTTTTTTCTACAATACTAGCAATAGCACTCACATTGATTCTCACGATACTCACTGGGCAAATTTCGGCTTTGTACTTTTAGCTTTAATATGCAGGGGAGCGAGCAATGGTCAAGTCAAAAGATCCGCTGGATTCTTAGAATCATCCTCACAAATCTGAAAAGGTCTCGCAAACGCAAAAACTCTTTATCTCCTTCACTTAAATTTATCTTTTTCAAACGTCGGTCTAGATTTTTACTTGTTCGACACAATGAGTTAATATGTCGTCGTCAAGAAAGCAAATTTGTAGTAAATCATTTTAAAAAATATGTTAAACTTTATTGGGGGAATTAATATAAAGATTAGCAACTATATTACGCAATTTGACGCTGATTAATAAACAAATGCTTAAAAACAGTATAAAATTACAAATAGTTGAAGAAATTCCTGTAATTAACTAAATATTCTTGTAATAAGCTAATTTATTACGCTTCTTGCTTAACATATATTTTGTTAAAAACTAGAAAAAAACTAATGGAGTGTTACTATTTATTTCAGCAGAATCATATATTTGCTATCAAGCTTTGTATTCGATTACGTTTGGATCGCACGAAATGTTTGGTGCACAGTTTTGTAGGAACGTAAGAAAGAATGGCTGAATGTGCATTCGTGCAGGAAGTGCTCCTGACAAACAGCTTGAGAAACTCGCAGACCACAGAACTTTCTCTCGAGGGTTCGTTATTTGTTGCCATTCGATACACAATAGGGACGCAACGTGCAAAATCATTCGGAAAATGGGTTAAGAAACACTTAGGAAGTCGTTGAATGGAATACTATTAGAACTATTAAGACGTTGGAATTTTAATCTAAAAAATTCGTAGCGAAAAATAATCGCGATATTGTTATAATTTGCAAAGTTAAATTGAGTAAAATTTAATTATAAACATTATAAATAGTAGAAAAAATTGCAAATAAGAGCCAGCGCGATAGATAAAACGCATATTTTTATTCAACTAAAAAATTCAATTGATCATAAATAATAATGAACGTTTTAGCCCATTTTTCGACCATCTTTAGCGTAAATTTAAATAATATCGAAGATGGTGAGAGATCGTATATCGATATAAAATAAATTAAATGGAATCAATCAACGGTAAAATATAAAATTATCAAATGTAGACTAATAAAATGATACAGTTCAGTCGAAAATTTCATTTTCGGTATCGTTATATTATTTTCATTTGCGATGATCTCCTTCAAGTTCAGGAATCGAAGAAACAGCTGTTCGATAGCTGAAAAAGTAGCGATCTGTGTAGCAATTTCCTAATGTACTTTGAAACGTAATCCGATAGGATGACAAATGGCGCACTCTTTGCACATTTCTCCTCTTAAATATTGCATTCGCACGTTGATTGATATTTGAAACTAAAAGATTTAGAGGAATTGGCAACCACACAACTTATGTGTTTTCTTCTTAATAAAAGATTCTCTCCCTTCCGTCTTATATCCGAATCATAATTTCGATATTTCGCATCAACAAAAATACAATATTTATTAAGTTTCAAGGTTGACTTATTCTATCACATCTAGTATCAATAATCGGAGAGCGTAGCAACCAAGTAATTTTTTAAATATGTTTTTTTTTTTTTGAGATAAAAATATATTGAATTTTTGACAAGTTAAATACATTAGCAAATTAGATCGAAGCGGACTTCTTATGGCAAGCATGACTTTATTTCCAAAGAGTTGCTTTCGAAATTTAAAGATCTCTCGTTTTCTTTTTAATTAAAACATATATGATACATCCTGTAGATCACTTGCAATGCTCGTCGCATATTTCGTAAGAAGCAATGGATTTATCCTGTCCGAGATGCACGGGAGTGAGGCGAATTTATCCAATCTAACCAAGAACACGAAGAAGCTTTCTCTGTTCTCTCGGATTCAAGATTCTTCGAAATCCGTCGTACGTTTAGGTAACTCCTCCAACACTAAGAAATTGATGATGGAATGCAGCGCGGGCGTGTGAACTCTTCACCGGACGTTACAACCGGGGGTGGCTCGGCCCTTGGGAAAGGATCCCAGGCAGTTTTGATTAACGAGGGTGCAAGATACTCGATGCTGAGGATTTCGAAAAGGGTCGACCAATACGTTTCATACTATCGCATATACCAGATTCTGGACTTGGATTATTCCTCGGCTCCTTTCCCTCTATTCGTTCTCATCCTCGCTCTCTCGTCCTGATCTTCCTTTTCATTCTTCCGATGCCGCTCTGGGTCGATGAACTGCGCAGGAGACGCTTTGATCATGAAGCGGCTTCTACACCCCGCTGGTCGTACCACACCCTAAGAAGTTTACGGCACATATGGATAAGATAAAATCCGATATTTTCGAGGAGAAAAGAGCATAGATGCAAATCACAAAAATAATATTTACTCTCATTTGAAAAAGGTCGACGTCCGTGTAATATAAGATAATATAAGATAAAAATGAATTGTATTTATTTTTAGATAAATTTCATGTTTGTTGAAAAATTTTCATTTTTTAAATGCTTTTAATATCGTCAAAAAATGCAAAAGTGGCTTTTCTATATAGAAAAAATACGTACGATAAAAACGAAATTCTTTTCTCTTCTACATTTTTCATCTTTAATAAAATCTGTGTTGATCGTCATAGAGATAATGAAATCATCGTCTATAGCGAATCGAATACGATTAACGGCGTTAGGATTACGACATTCTAGTGGTAACACATTAGCGGTTGCGAGAACACGTAATACAAAGTGGGTCGTCGATTCCAGGAGTGGAAACTATGTAAGATTTAACAGAAAAAAATTATTACGAAAGAAAGGACTTGCATGAAAAAAGAATGATTGGAGAAAGGGAAAGTGGTCTGTCAAGGTTGACAACGTCTCCGACCCTCCGTTTTGCACAAGATTCAAGATCATTTTGAATATTTCCTAGAAATGGTTTGGAATTAAAATCGTCTCGCGTATATTGCGCCCGTAATTGATAAATGCGTGAAATATCCTGCTCCGTATCGTGAATCATTGAATTGGACCACCGGGGTGATCGGCTCGTCATGGATGAATGATGATTACGGGAAGAAATCTTGCCTGCGCGAATGACTTTCTTAGAAGAGGATGAGTAAGGAGAGATTTCAAAGCACAGGCTTAAGTAGGAAATGACGCCGTATTCGTTGGCGGTTTTATTCTTCTCGTGTAAAATAACGAAAGTCTCAGGACCAAGACAAAAGATATTAGAGCTTTCCGAGAATTGTAAAATGCAGGTCGAGTCCTAATTCGTCTAAGGGCTAAGAGATCAGTTAGGAGATGGGCTTTCGTACAAATCCTAAAAGCATATTCCGATAATTGAACCCTCCGTATTGCGTGTTTTGAGAAAAACACGGCTTGAGAAAAGACGCAGTTGTATTTTCTTTCTTTTTAAACCATGGTTTCTTTTTCAACCGATATTGTCAGACTCTTTAAGGAGACTTCCTTTTTAAAATACACATATGTTTTATATCCAAAATACACTTCTAAGAAAACTTTCTAAATTTTTTGTCGGAAAGGCGTGCTGCATCTATCGGAATAAATAATAGTCTGAAGACGCTATGTTCGGTGAGTATGTCGAATGAGACAAAACAACTCACAATCAATCAAATGTCAATAATGTGCTCTTGGTTAATTTTGCACGCGAGGCTGATCATTATCATGCAAAAATTTAACTGAGCGACGACGTTTCCCTGTAAAGGATCCGTTTTCTTTCCAACTTCTCACTTAAATGAAGTAACTAGCGATAACAATCTGCAATTAATATTTCGTCGAGTCTAAGTAGTTTATAGTAAATCATATCCGACTAACTTTCTCGGTCTCATGTGGCGAAATTAATCAGAGCACATTATTGGAAGAGCACATTATTAGAACTTGGCTATACATATATATATGTATATATGCATATATATAAATGCAATTTTTATAGAAGTAAAAAATATCTTCTCTTCTGCAAATAAAAGATTAACATATCTTTAAAAATGCATACACAATTTTTTATAAATATAGCGGTAGTAAATTCTTAATTATTTTCTTAAAAATAATGGATATTTTCTTATAAAGAAAATATTCATTTATTTTGACGCGAATTTAATTTAATGTAATGCGAAACATGCGTTCATTCAATCAAGTTGATGAATTTATTAATGAAGATGTTAGATGGAATCTTATGAGAATCAGAATAATTAATTTTTAATATCTTTCGGTGTATATGTACCTTAAACACATCTTCCAGATCCTTCTCGAAACTCGCAATCGCTCCGTCGAGACGATTCACAATTTTGCCAGATGCTGACGACCTCGCGCAAGGCCGCACGCGCGAGCGCGCGCTGCGTGTCGATGCACGCACGTGCGTAACCGTGGCTGTACCTGCGTGCTGTCGCGCGAGAGGAAAGGACGTTTCGTGTTCCGATTCGAACACGATTCCTCGGGATGAATTTTTTAAGATAAACCTCCTATCAGCCGTTTCCGTTTCCTCTCGTTGCCGTCTGGCACGCATCGCTTACGCACGTTTTTCACCTCCCCATGGCCGAGAATGCAGCCGACGCACGCATCGCGATTCTGTCTGGCTAGACGATACGTCTGTCCGGTAAGCGCGGCGTATTTCGTCAACTATGCGCGAAAGATAAGGAAAAAAATGAATGAGATTAGCGTCACAGCGTTTTGCGTTTCAAGAACTGATGGCGGTTTCGGTTTACGCTACTTCGTTGATGGAAAAAATTTGTGAATAATAATAACTTTATATATATAAATATTTATCTCAAGTTAAACAAGGCACTAAATACATTATTTAATGGATATTTATATAAAAAATTTTTTTATGTATTATTATATATATATATTTAATAATAATATTAATAATTAAAACAAAATTTAATCAATTATTCTTTTATTTTGCTTTTTTTAAGTTATGATTAATCATATATATTATTTATTACAATACATATTTAAATCTATTCGCTTTTTATTCATGAATTTTCAATACTGCGATGTAAACATTGCAATTGTCGGATGCAATCGAATATATTTTAGAGAAGAACTTTTATTTGTCATTGAAAATTCACGAAGATCAAAAATCCTCTGCCGCTGATCAGTAACGCGACACGCAGCAATATTTCCAAAAGCAATAGGACGTTATGTCCAACAACACTCGCCATGGCTCATGAGATTTTCACCATTGAGTCATCAAGTCATTGTAACGGGAGCGCAAACTTTTTCGTTGATAAGCATGAGTACGACAGAAAGAACCGTATTTCCGAATGCAACAAGGTTTCCACTGCGGTTTTTGAGGAATTGGCGGTTCGATGCAGATGTAACGCGGCGAGTTACTAGGGCAGACGAATCTAGGCGGGCATGACTCTTCCAGTGGATAAGGTCGCATTGGGCATCCGGAACAGGGTTGACAAGACTGTTAATATTAAAAATTAATTCGATTGATACCTTTCGCATACATGCGCGCGTGTAAAATACTTATCTTTAACAATACTCCCCGGCTAATTCGATAAAATTATCAAAAATAAACTGTTTAAAATTATCGTTCAAGATTAAATTGGAAAAAACTCGAGAAACATAATTAAATAATTGATTCAATAACAAGATATAGCGATATATTTTTCAACTTATTTTACGGTCATAATAATATCACGATTCAAATAATATGTACATTATATGTATGCACAATGGGGATGCACCCATTTCAATTGTCTATAAGCGTTGTAAATAATACTTGACTTATGTGTACAGTTAATTTACATGCTTACCATGATCTGAGCGGAAGATGCAGAAAATTTGTTCGATGTACAAGAATTTTGTTTGAAAAAATTTTAGTGGGTTAATACGAAAGCTTGAGACGAATCATCGTGTCATTTCTTCTTTCCGCGGATTGATATCGATACTCGCGATTCTTTTTTTCTTCTTACATATTTCAAAATCATCGCTTGCATTATGACCTTGGATGATTGCAGTGAACGTGTAAAACCCGACCTGCATTAACGTACAGCGCGTTACGCGGCAATATTTCGGCAGATCCGCAACGAGAGAGACCTTGGCTCCGAAACACCGAAACACAGATTCCGCGACGCGTTCGACTTTCCCTCTCCCTTTTTATTTTCGTTTTTTTTTTCTTCTTATTGCAGTAATTTCTCCTATCAAAGTTTTCTCACATAGGATACTCTAACTTACATGAATTATAGTTGACTATTGTAGTTGTGTATGTTACATAGATTGAAGTAAACTCATCGCGCACTACGATATGTGAAGATATCGTTATTATCACGAAAAACATTATTATTACGTATTTGTTTTCATCATGATAAATTTCATTATTAATTAAATGATAATATTGATAGTATTTATTTTTTAGTACGATAAAGAAAACAAAGCACATAAATTAGAAACTTTTTCGCGCGTTTTTTCTCTCTGAGAATCTTATAAGATATCTGTGCGGGATTAGTATTTATTTCAGTATAGTAATTAAAGAATAAGATAATTTCAAAATGCGAAGTGACACGTACGATCTTTATAAATTCACGTAAAACATTAAGTTGGTCATATAACCATTCACACGATTAAAGCGTGAACGGTCTGATCCATGGTGAAAACATGTACGTGATTAAGAATCTGTTACAACACTCAAGACTTTTTTAGTAATAAAAAAGTATTAAATATGTCAATTTTGGGATATGTTACGTCTATCGAAAAATTATGTTTTATATATAATTGAAACTTTCTTATTTTGACATTTTGATATTTATAAATTTTATCATTTTATATGCGACTCTCTGCATCACAATAATATAGATAAAATCTCGATAGAGAAAACCACAAATAGGTGTCTTTTATCAAAACTTCGTTGAAAATAATGACTGGCTGCACAAAACAAGAGACCAAAATCAATATACAGAGATTATATAAGATGTCTAAAGAGACTTTGGAACATTATAAAACGAAAGAAAGAAGGGAGGGGAATCTTGTAAAAGTATAGAAGACAGGGCAAAGATTGCGGTTGATACATTTAAATGAGCCCAAGGTTACCGCACGAACGTTGCCCTAATACCCAGTTACATATGATTAAGAAGACCAAATATTCACGAGTTATGACTAACGAATGAAACAGCTCCTCGGCTCTCTCTCTCTCTCTCTCTCTCTCTCTTTGTCTCTTTCTTCGACCAAACGCTTGCGTAAGACCTACGAATTTTCACACGTGTCTGTGAAACGCAATTCAAGTTACAAACACCATCAATCACTCTAAAGTGCATTTGTCAATCATATTTTGTTCTTTTTTTTTTTTTATTAAAATCCGTTTTCAGAATTTGTGCAAATTATATGTACACTTTTTTTCCGTACTATTAGTCATAATTAAGCTTTGCTTTTAGAAATAGCCTTTTTAACAATAAAGCGCTAAACAATATTCAAAAAAAAATTAAAGCAATTTTTTTGTCACATTTATTATTTCTATCACATTTTCTCTCTGTATCTTTCAATGTAACATAATTCTAAATTCGCTTCCAGAGTTTAGAGTTAAACATGATATCTGTAATTGAAATCCGCGTGACTTCCGTGCGAGATTATCGTGCGGGGCGGCGCGTCGTCTTATCGGAAGCGAGAGACGCAGGTGTCCTCTCCGTCTCAAGAATACTCAGCAGTGCGGAGGGTTAACGATCTTCCCCTTTTTCAATGTATATACGCACGGGAGGGAGACCTATGATACCACGACATCGCGCGCGTCTATCGTCGTCGGCGTTCCAGGATGACGAGCTTCTTGCTAATCGACGGTGTCGGTGGCCGCGTTCGAGGTCTCCCGTTGGATTCCTATGTGCGTCACGCGATTCCACGACTCTAATTGTATGCCAACGTGTTCGAATAATTTTGCGTTAGAGACCGAGACGAGGACGACGTGATGCGAGGGAAGGGAGGCAGACGTAGCAGACGGCGGGCAACTGAAAGGGATGCAAGGGCATATTAAAAAATTCCTTTGGCGTGAATGGACTTCCGATCTCGCGATCCCGCAATAGAAGAGTAAGGAGAGATCGGCTCTGCCCTAGAATGATGGTGCGGTTCTCGATTATATGAAGATCGTACGATCGTGAGCACAGGAATGAAACCGACCCGAAAGATTCTGTCAATGATTAAAATGTGAAAAAAAGCAAAGCGCCTTTTGTTAGTTAAGCCAATCGTAGCGATTTTCTTCGACAAGAGAGAGAAAAAAAATTCAAATATTTCTTCTTGAAAAAGTCAATTTGTTAATATCAATCGATTAATCATTGCGCAGATTGTAGTATTGAGGTGATTCGAATAGATATCAACAAGTAAGAAATGAAGAACTGCAGGCGCCAGGATTGATTCATTCTTGAATGTACTCTCAGATACGATTACATCGCATACATTTGTGGTGTGCATTTAAGATGCGCACACTCCGGATGTTGCTTAGAAAACGCACAACGATGTCTTCCGCGAAGAAGCGTGCAAAGATAATGGAAAGACATTAATTTATCGATTTTTTTGTTTATATTATAGGAATTTATTTATATTATATTGATTTATTATAAAGATTGGTAAAAATAATAATCAATAGCATCTGTGCGTACACAGAGAGATAATTAATGTTGTTTCACTTTCACTCGGAACTCGTTTTGACGTCATCTTAATTTTCGTCGAGACACATCCATTGTAAATAATAATATAATGCTCATTTTCAAAATAACTATCTTAACACGTTCATTGTCCGTTGACACACACAGACATATAGATCAAAATATTAGTAAAAATATTAGTAAAAAATTGAGAAACTTATTAAATTATAAATTTCAATAAAATTATTGACACACTACATTAAATCTATTTATAGAATTAACAGTTTTTAATATCAATCGTAATTTTTTTAATTATAACATATGACAATTTTTCAAACTCTTCAATATTTGTGTAAGAATATATATATAAATAATCCTCCCAGTCATCAATTAAATACATATATGCTTATATCATACAAGTATCGAATTGCAAGGTATCGTATTTTTATTGCGCTTCTACGTGCATTCACGAGAGTGTATAAATATGGTGAACTTGATCGGTGTAACGAAGATCCCTTGAAGCGTCCTTGGAGAATCATCGATGCGTCATTGTGCACGTACACATCGCCTGAATTCTGCGACTCTCCCGAAACTGCATCTTAGGTAGGCGAATGCGGTCGGTTGCGTCATCTTAAAAAGACCAATGCAAAAAACAGTCTTAATTCTTCGACTTTTCCAATCTCGTACGTGCGTAGGTAGCGAAATAAAATTGCAAAACAAGCGAAAAATAATGTGCGTATTAAAAGAATCTCTGACTTACGTCTTTACTGCAAAAGTGTGGAAAATTTTATCTCTCGATGACGTTGTGTTTCTAAGAAATACTCTTTTATTCTTTTTAACAAACACTCGAATGACGAGGGTAGTAGCCATGAGTTATAAAATGTAACTGTGGCAATACTGTGTGTGTAAAAGAGTCTACGCACACAGTCTTGATTGTGTTTCACATTTACATAGAACATGTTTTTTATATAAGCTGACAAATGCGTCGAAATAATAAATGGTGTCATTATTACATGCGATTAAATTCTTTTCTATTTGTTTCCTTGAAGACTACAGCTATTTTTAATATCAAAACACGCGAGAATAGTATTATATTTAAGTTTACGGAATTTTTAAGAGTTTTCAAGAGTTAAGTTTCAGGATTGTAAGTAAATAAAAAACCTGATTCCTTGTTTAATTTTAAATAAATTTTGTTTTGACAATATTTTTATAGATTAATTACATAAAGATATTTACAATAAAGATATCTACAATAAAATAAAATTTTAAAGCACAATGGAAAACTTTTTCGAAACAATCGAGTTTTAATCGAAGAATCTAATGATGAAAAGAGCAACAATAATTTTTTAAAACGCCCTTTATATCAACAGTGAGAATAATTACGAGCCGGTAAAAAAAATTAATGTAGATCGATAGTTTAGTTTCTCACGGATCAGGAACTTTTTTCGTTTACAATCCTTGACGCACGTTCTGCGTCATCGACCAGCTCTCGCTGGAATTTTGCGATGATCCTTGTACACGTAAATAAATCGCGGTTGTGTTGCGTCATTTATCCGAGGAGGAGAGAGGAAGCCGGTCTTAGAACTCCTAACGTTCTTTCTTTGGAATTCCGTGACGGTCCCAGACACCGTCTGGGACCAACCCATCAGCGCGCATGAAATACGCAGACAGTTCGACCACGTGCCTAAAATATTGCGTCTTGTTTGCTACAATGTCCTTCGGATCGCGATCGATTTGTCGGACACGGATATCATCTGACCTTAACCCCTGTTTACGTAGCCGCCGGTACCTTCTTTCGCTTTCGGCAGCGCATATGGTGCGTTGCACAATATGACGCAAAAAGCGTAAATTACGATAATCGCAAACACACACACACACACACACACACACACAAAGCATTACATTAATATTTTATGAAATATCTTTTATTTTTTGCAATTACTTGGGGTATGCGTAATAACTGAAACATGTTTGGCTTTAACATTCTTGAATGAAAAATCAGTTTTATGTCAGTTGAGAGAGAGAGAGAATTGGTACAAAATATATGTATATTAAAATTAGAAAGTGATTATAAAAAAGAAAGATAAAAGAAGGTAATTACAATCGATAGAGAGAAAGAAATTATCGTGATGTAAAAATAAATATTTTGCACAATTTATTTAATTATTGGAATATGCGTTCTATCAAAAAATAAGACATTTTTTTGTTATCATCTTGTTTATATCATTATTATTTACTTACAATTAGTCGTACATTAATACATCTAATCGTACACTAGCTATCATTTATTATTTATGATTTTTTATTAATTTGTCAATGAATGAAATTGGTTCCAATCACTATTTCGAATATCGACATTAAATTAATGCAAGCAGATGACGAAAACAAAGGTGATTAAAATAATTATATATTACTTATATAATTTATTCATATTATATATTTATAAAATTAATTTGTTTTATTCAGTTTAAATTATTTTTTCCGTATGTATTTTAAATTCTATACTATGTTTTAAAGAAAAGAAAGTATATCTGTGTTTTAATATACTTTAAAATTATTAAGTATATTCATAAATATTAATACAAGAGCAAATTGAAAAAAGAAAACTATAAAATATTTTCAGACTCTGGATCTTATTTGTTTATTAATCAATCTTGTTGCATTGGCTCACAATTCATAGTACTAACTAGGAAATCTCGCCCGTCGCGCTTTTTGCACTCTCAATTGAAGAAAAATAGATAATATACGGGACATTTATATGTATACACACCTTTTACTGTGAATTATTTTAAACTAACGAGATGTGAGAGAGCTAAAACATTCATTACACATCGCCTCAGGAATCTCATGCGCGATTGCAACGTGAGTTTTGGCATTTCTAATTCTTGTTTACTTTCTATACAGTCACAATTACGGTAGATCGGATCGGATTTAACGTTTCTCACACAATCTCGGCGCCGAATCGCTTATGCTAGGTCGACTATGTAGCGGACCGGCTCGGTGCGGCCTCGCGGCCGGGCCGGCACGCGTAGTATACACGCTACGTTTTCCGCGTTCACTGCCCTCGCGAGAGTCTCACGCGTAAGTTAACGTCCCGCGACACAGAAAACGTGAGCGTGCGCGCAGAGATCGGATCGGAAAAGAGATTTCTTGGCATGGAAAATATATTTTATTCGCGCGCGGGATATCTCGGGTCCATTCCATTTGCACGGCCCACGTGTGGCGCAAACGTGCCGACGCGATCGGCCGGCACGAGTAAGTCCTCGTGACTACGGAAGGTGTATATATGCTCATATAGGTGTTATGTACATATAGTTCGGTGTGCTTTATTCTATGCGTAGAAGCTCGCAAACACGGCTTATCGTATCGTCTAATAGCGTGCAGTGGGAATGCGATAATTCGATACATGTGACGATTAGCAGTTCTTTCCTCTTAACATTTTTTTGCACAAGCCATTTTGAATGGTATCGTACATGGGCGGTTATATAAAAGTGTATATTTTAAGAGAATGAGCTACTTTGTGAATATCCATAATAATTAATATTTAATTAATAATTAATATTTATATATATAAGTTATATTTAATTAATTATTGATATATGGAAATAATTAAATATATAATTTATATTACATTAATTATTGATTAATGTATACTGAATATTTATATATAAGAATTGATATATCAATATTGACATTACATACATCACATATTTTTATAAAACATTACTCTCTTGTCAACATGATATATCATAAAAGAAATAATAATTATTATATTACACTTAACGATACAACGTATCTCTATCAACATATTATAATTAATTAACAAATGTTTATATACTGTAAGAAAAATGTAATTTTTCCATTGAGAAATATGAATAGAGATGTAAGACACTTTAGATAACAAAAAAAAATAACGACTCGTTGCAAATACTATTTTGCAATCTAACCGTATTATTGCTGGTATCTGTTAGAGACAATTCTAATCGCATATGACATACGCAGCATTATCAGCATACGTACAAAGGAAACGGTAAAGCGAGCAAATCCTATGTCGCGTGTATATATATATATAGTTTGATAAGATTTCCAAATCAAATTGAAGAGAATTAGCTTTATTCTCGTGGGAAATAGTTGTAACAAATACTTGACACACTATCAATATCTCGGGAATTTATTCTGCTTCCATAATTTAAATTGATTGCTATTAACATTAGAGTTTCTGTGCATATTCGTGAATCATTGTTTTCGATAATTATTTGCATCGTGTGCATCTTCTTTTTGAAAAGATTTGCGAATTCGATCTTGTTATTTGCAATATACATGACACCGTATTTGAGAATTCATTCAAGGATCGAGATAATTGCGTCGCGACCTTCTACGTGCAAGTCAGCGGTTCCTGGAAGCTGATAAGCCGGCATAATGGAGTTTGTGTTTGTGTTCGATTCCCTCCAACGAAAGTGATCCCAGACGGAGAGGGAAGAGAAACGGTCGTGAGAAACGGAGAGAGACGGAAATATAGAGGGGAAAGAGGTGTTAAGAAAGAGAGAGAGAGAGAGAGAGAGAGGAAGAGAGAGGAAGAGAGGGCTACGACCTGTGTGTGTTTACTACCGTGTACAGTACACCGAGAGTGACAGTGATTTTATATCTGCGACTGTGGTGACGTAACTAGGATCATGATTGCTTGTCTCGTATTTCGTAGATGGAACTTGATGGTGAACTATGCACGAAACAGATTCGATGCATCATCAAGTTACAATAGTATACGCAATTATACAATGCGTCAGAAGACAGGCGATCGATGATTCATTATGAACTTTGTTACTGTTTTCATAAAAATTACAAAGCAATCGTTTAATTCGCGATCGAATTTGATACCAAAGAAGAAGAGTGTATAAGAATCATAATTTATTAGTCATAATAATAATAATCATAATTATAATTGTATTCCTAGCTTCTCGTTTGATTTGAATCTTTATTCTTACATAAGCGCGTTCAATTCTCGAATCATAGTTTGCTTTTTTAAAAAAATCTTGGCAATTTTTTAACGTATTACTTTAAAATATATATATATATATGTATATGTACAGGGTGTTAAATTTCAAACGTAACAGGTCGAATATCTCGATAACTAAATGAAATATCGAGGTTCGGCTTTTTTTAGATTGTATTGTTTTGAGGCGGACAAATCTTGATAAAAAGAATTTGATTATGGATGAACGCGTCACACAAAAAAAACTGGACCTCGATATTTCATTTAGTTATCGAGATATTTAGTCTATCTATTATGTTTAAAATTTAGTACATTGTATATAATAAGATAAGGATATAAGAAATGTATATAATAAATAATTTTCGTATATTTTTCACAATGCATTTTCCCAGGCGGTGAACAATCGACAAATATAGAAACGAAAATTAAAACATATGCAATACAACTATATGCAATATTTTTGGAACGTATTATCATTACTTATATAAAGCGCTCGTAATCGAGCTCATTGTTGGACGTACTTATTGGTCACTCATCGAGTTTACGGTCGTATTGTTTTTACGGCATACAATGAGGCAATTTCAATAAAAAGAAAAAAGAAAACACGGCCAAAAATAAAATCTTTAAAAAACGGAGAGTAACAAGTAATAAGTAATAAATAATAAGAGTAAATAATAAGTAACAATTGTATCGCCCGTTCCAGTCCCCTCTTGTTGAAATGACGAAAATTAATTGTGTTCCCGTACAAACTGCATACGTGATGTATGAAAACGTAGTACTTAACTCTTTTCATTGAAAAATTACGGAAGTCGGACTCAGCGGCGGAGTCTACTATTTCGTCAGATCGTGTTCTAAGGTTTAAAGCAGCTGACGTACACACGCGACGTCTTTTTTTGCACATGGAAATTGCGCGTGAATGCTGAATCCCCATTCAGCGAATCCCGCGAAGCTGAATCGAGCGACGAAGCTCGTGTTAAGCTCGTGAACGCATGTGTGAAAACGCAGCCATACCAGGTGCGATCCTCTTCCTATTCGTCTCATGTTTCCGCGATGGCGATTCTTTTTGCGTATAACGCGCTGTCATTCGATCGCCCGGTGAGCGTGGAAGGATCGATGGACGAGGTGGAACGAGACGCTCATTATGCGAATGAATAGACGGAAGATGATGACGATGAAGTCAGCCGATGGGGGAGATGACCTGTGTTTTGCGCCAATACGCGACAACTGCGTAAAATGATCGAGGTCGGAGACCCCAATCGACGTGTTCCATAAGCATTGCCCGATATTAGCATATCATCTAATCGCGATCGCATTTCTCGGGCCAATCACCGCGACATCAACGCTGTCAATTAACGACGTATTTTGTGTATCGATTTGCGATAAATAAATAAATTGCAGGAGATACAATTAGGGTTGCCAAATCCAGAAATCTAAACTACTGGACATTTCGTCTTTGGAAACAAAATCTAACCGGACAAAACCGGACAAAAACAGTAATCATAAAACTAGATTAACTACAAAATTTTATCAGAAATTACTTACAATACTGTTTTCTAAACAATTTTGAAAACAGAATTTGGATGAATAAAATAAACTACTATTATTTAATATGACATTTTATTTTTGAACATAAAATTAAATATTTGAAATTTTACATATACAATTATCATTTGTTAAAACATTTAACACATTTAACACGTTAAAATAAAAACGTTTAACATTTATTAAAACATAAAATATATTTTTTTGAACAAAAACAAGAAAAATAATAAAAGTATTTTAGCAAGAAAAATAAAATTCCGCGCAGCGGAAGATTTGATTGCTTATCGCATCAATTTCCACCTCGCGGCAAGCCGTGTTCTGTGTGCAGGAGCCATAACAATTGTCGATAATTGATCTTCTAGATCTATCATTTAAATTTCATTTTATTATTTATATGTACCTAAAAACCGGACATATGACTTGTTAGGTTTGACTTGTCAACCGGACACCGGACAAGACTCTTGAAAACCTGACAGTCCGGGTCAAAACCGGACGGTTGGCAACCCTAGATACAATGTACATATTACATGAGCGAAAGAGCAAAAATTTTCATTGAGTGTTAAAGAAGCATATCACTATGTATATACAAATGTACTTGTATATGTATCTATTATATACGTATACGTAATATAATGTATGTATGTAAACGCAATTGCACACATAACAGATACGGTTGAATGCGATAAATAATACAATGCGATATAAAAGTTACGGTTCAAGAGATATAGCTGAAGAAAAGGTTCTTCTCTCCTAATCGAGTTATTTTATATCGTGCCGATGATTTCGATAACATATCACTTGCATTATTTATCAGTAACATTATACAAAAATTTGATACTCGACTCTTCAACGATGTCAAGTGCAAAACACTTAATGCACAGTACCTGCAGGTCAATGTACTTTCGAAGGTTCGAATCATGCGATCGTAAGAGCCGGTGCGCAGTACGTCGCATACCGATCGATCGGTGTAACAACTGATCACAGGAACGGATCGACCCTCCGAGATCACCACGAATCTATCACTAATTCGATCGAAAAAATCGTGAATTCTCTGCTAGTCTTGGAGACATGTCGCTAATTTTGGGTGGAGTTCCGAATAGGTGAACCCTCCGATTTTTTTGAAACTACACTATTTTTTGTATTTTTGAACGCTGATTACGAATATGATAATGAAAATTTGCGACAAGGTCATTTTCAAGGTCAAAACAAAAAAACTGAAAAAATATAACTTTTTAAATATTATTTCGATAAATATTGATGTAAGAAAAAAATGTGTCAAATAAAAGTTGTAGTTCTTGTAAAAATACATCATTTATGTTCTATACATTTTTTGCGTAAAACTGAAAGTTTTCGAGAAAATCGATGTTAAAGAATAAAAACGGCAGGTGAAGTTCCGAAAAGTGCTCACCTCTGATTTTTTTGAAACTCAGTATTCTTACGTATTTTGATGCACTGATTACGAATATCATAATGAAAATTGGTGCATCTCTCATTTTCATAGTGAAAATCATGAAAAACCCATAACAATTTTAGATCTTACAGAGAAAAACATTTTATGTCCTATTAATTTTTACCGTACGATAGTTTTCAACAAAAACGATGGAATCTAAATCTTATATCTGTTCTCCCATCTAAGCATGTACTTTGCAGTACATATACGATTCCACATGGGTTTACAACTTTCCACGTAGAGCGAGGTTCCACGCAAACCTATTTGTCTAGTTTTTCGGAACTTCACCCGCCGTTTTTAGTCTTTAACATCGATTTTCTCGAAAACTTTCAGTTTCACGCAAAAAATTTATAGAACATAAATAATGTATTTTTTTAAGAACTGCAACCTTTATTTGAAACATTTTTTTGTTACATCAATATTTATTGAAATAATGTCTAAAAAGTTATATTTTTTCAGTTTTTTTGAGTTTTGACCTTGAAAATGACCTTGTCGCAAATTTTCATTATCATATTTGTAATCAGCGTTAAAAAATACAAAAAATAGTGTAGTTTCAAAAAAATCGGAGGATTCACCTATTCGGAACTTTATCCCTAATTTTATCCGACACGAAAGTAAACGGCATCATTAATTTTTCTAGTCAAGTTATATAAAAATTGAATATTTTATATATAAGAATTCTTAAGAAAAATATAACACATACGAAATACGTTTCATAGAATTGAATCGTATGCAAGTTATTACAAAATACGCGTTTTTCCTCCGAACGGCGGTCCTTTGTGGAAGTCGGTAGGGTTGATTTGATCAACGTGCGCGATCTTCACAAATATAGGTGAACGAATACGAGACGACAAAGTGCTACGATGATTACTGATACGCGGGAGGGTTAATACGCCCCTGACACAAAAGAGAGACACAAGCATTTCCTCGGGAGATAGATATGAGGTTTCCTGTTCGCGGACCTCTCGTTGATATTTCGATCTCGTTGCGTGCGCCAATCCCTTGCCAATTAGCCCTCGCGTTCCTTCGCTTCTTACGACAATTTTCCTCGTTGGATTTTCCTGCTCCGGTTGTGCAATGTGGCCTCGTCGTCGTCGCGCCCGTTTTTTTTACCGGTTGAATATTTACCGCGATTCGATACAATCGCGCTCATTTTCCAGTCCCTTCCCCTGTCTCGTGCAATAATAATACACGGAATAACGCAGCGCCCGATCGAATGACAGAATACTAATGTTATAATGTTTCAAATTATGCATCAATGAAATGTGTGTGTAGCTTCAGGAAAATAATCATGAGACTATTTTGTTGATAAACTTCGCATGATTGATATACGTGTCTATGAGACACAAACAAGAATCGATAAATTCCTGACATTTTTACGAAGAGATATCTTATAATGAGATATGAAAACACGTCGTATTTTCTCAATTGATTTCTTTCCTTATTATTAATTTACATTTAACGATAGGAGTCAATTATTAACCCTTACAAACCCCATCCTTTTTTTTACTCTGTTCCTAATCACATATGGAATGGTCTTTTGTCGCAGTTTTGTCTCAAAGTGCTTGAAAAAATTTACAAAAATTTATATATATTCTTTAATACTTGTAGAAAATGATCATGTACAACAAAAATAAAAAAACAAATTTTAAACATTTTTTTTTTGTCGATTAAGACCTTTGGGATATTCTATCGTTAAAATATCGATAGGGTTCAAATGATCCATATATGACATTTAAGGGTTAATTATTGAGACGAGGTGATTCCGCGCGCCAAAGCTATGAAGCGAAATGAATGAAAAGTCGTAAGGCGGTGCATGATGCATCATGTGTTGCCGTTCGATACGCGGTATATAGTTGGAGATAAGCGGAGGGGATGGAATCGAGGAATCGAGTTCCCGGCTGGCTTCGACGAACGGACCTAAGCGTTTGTCACTTTTACTGTTGTTGGGGTCAGTCGAGCATTGACCGCTCGCCGATTCAACTCGCCTTACTACGGCGGAACGAACGATTCTTTCTTTCTCTCTCTCTCTCTCTCTCTCATTCGCCACACCCGCACACCGAGGAAGTTTACATTGCGGATTGAAAATGTCTGTTGGGAGTAAAAATAAAATTGAGATGCTTTCGCGATCACCTACTATTTTCAATATTATATTTCTTTTATCGCACGACCTATATATATAATTTTAATGTTTCAAGCACAAAACGTTTATATGAAATTTTCCAATTATTTTATATAATGCAGAAGTTGAATAAAATTTTATGGTCTAAATATATCGCAAATATAAAAAAATAATAATATATAAAAATAATATAAAAAAATATAAATTATAGAATATATAAATAAAAATGCATATATTACACACGTGTGCTTCTATTAATAAAACGCTTATTTTTTTATTATTGGCCATTTTAATTTATTCATCAGTCTACAACGGCGTACTTTAAATTGTAGTTGATGTTTACAAATGCTGCTTGCATGATGATTGACTCGAAATTGTGGCCAAGGATTATGGGGAATGTCAAGAGTCGATGCATTGCCGCATATAACGGATATTACGGTACTCTCTTGATCATTACATGTGGCAACGAGTATACGCGCTGTCTATATAGACAGAAATAATGTAAGCGCGCTAACTTTAACGTTCACTAATAAATCGATGCTCATATCAGGCATTTGCACCCGTTAACCCACTCTATATTATCAAGAGATGAAGCAACCAGAATTGAAAGATAAAGCAATTAATCAGTTTTATAACAATATAATAGCCTTGAAGCGTAACTAAGAATCGACATATCGAATAGAAAGAAAAAGAGAAACTCTCATATTTTTTTTTACCATTTAACAGAGAGAGAGAGAGAGAGAGAGAACTATATATCGTTCATCATATTAAATAATGACACATTTTACGAGGTATGCCCCTCCCTCGAAACAATGTCGCGTTATATAATATTATCGGAAATAGGTTTGTAATACAAAGGATGACAGAGGTCAGGTCATGCTTTGCAAGTGTGACTTGTCTCGATCATCATCAGAGTTCGATGTACCCTCTTTGTAAATGCAAACGCGCGACGAAAGCGTAGCTCTTGGATTTCACTAGAAATCCTAGAAATATGCAAATGATCAATCACGGGAATCCCAGGAGGCTTTATACGGAGGAGAGAAGGGAGAGGGAAAGGAGGGGAAAGGGCATAGATACCGGCGATCGCGATCTGAATAGCATGAGCGATCGCGGGGTAAGCGGACCCCCCCCGCCCCTCTCCGTGTTGTTGTTATTGTCGTAGGTGCATTGCCCCCTGCTTACTAGTTTAACCGCACCGAGACGCCGGTCTTTCCTGCTCGCGCAAGCCTTTCGCCGCGCACGTTCGAGCGTGCGACATTTCGCACGCGCGAGTACGCGCGCCCCTAAGGTGCGTTTTTCGCGCGCGCACGTGACTCGGGCGCGTGCTCTGGACGCATTGCGCCCCCCCCCCCCCCCCC
>NW_021853422.1:99619-136542 GCF_003651465.1 Formica exsecta
ACTTGTGCCGTTTCGAACCCCTGTTTCCGGGGCCTTCTCGCATTGCTCTTTCGGCGCGACTTATTCGCAAATTCCAAACAATACAGTCTCAGCATGAGGTATTTTTATTCTGTGTACTTTCGCAGATGAAAATAACGGTTTAAATATTCGTGCTTGCAAGTAGAAAAAAAATTATTGGATATAAATTCTCTTAGGTAAGCCTGTAGTTGTTATGCCGAAATAGACATTAAACATTGTTGGATATTTTTTCGCGATAAGTCAACATCTATTAATTCAAAACTTGATCCTTGTGTAACCCAATTTTATTATGTATTTTCTAAAATTACATTATATAATTTGCATAAATAATTAGTGATTAATTAAATAAAACTGAAGGTTTAAATAGTAACGCAAATAGGAAAAATTATTGGATATAAATTCTCTTGTGTAAGCTGTAATTGTCATACTAAAATAGAAATATTGGTGGATATACTTTCAACATTAATTCAAGACTTCATCTTTGTGTAATCCAATCTTAATATGTATTGTCTAAAATTAAACATTATGTAATTTGCATTAGACGTCAATGTAAAAGAATATTTTCAAAATATATGTACATGTAACAGAGAGAAGAAAGTCTATAGAATTAGTTTGATAAGATGTCAACACCCTTCGCACGCATTCTCTCAAAGAGACGTAATACCTAGATAGGTTGGGTCATGCCGATTTTTTTTATGTATTGATCCGCATAACATAGCGCGTAAACATGTTACTCAGTCGCACTCGATCGAGTGCCACTGATTCCCTCGAACAAATACGAACTGCGTAGTATAGCTTTATTATACGGATCAAGATCACAAGCACCGCTGGCTTAGAAGAAGCTGTGAAAAATGAAGAAAAGGAAAAGGGCGTGACATAAGTTAAGAAAGGACGAGACGCGTCTTTCTGTTGACGTCTTCCTTATGTTCTTGACTACAGAATCGTGCTGCTTGTGCACTTTTCGACTAATCGTTAATCTTTGTCACTATGGGATTCAAAACAAAAAGTAAAAAAAATTGTTACAATACCGAATAGAATGAAAAATTACTTATGTATATTAGTTTATAAATCGTATCAAATCGATATTAAATCGATAAGAAATATTTCTTTAATTTATAAAATTTATTTAATTGATGAAATTTTATTTTCTTGAAATTACAGAGTCTAAGTTTGATTTATTTTTTAGACAAATTCATAAAAAATTTAAAAAAAGCAACTCAATCAGAGGAAGACAGAAAATATTGCTCTTAAAAGAATGCGGTACATCCAATAATTGATACAATCAATCATCAATTATTGATTTTTGACTTTATTAACTCGCTGCTCGTTGATCCCATTTACTATATATTTGAACTGGCAATTATCATTTTGCAAGCTTCTCTTAAAGTCTTTGAACTCGATTTGGGGAGTTGATCGATTAGTCGATATCGTGATCCCCACTTTACAACCTCCTCTTCACCTCTATCTTTTTATCTTTCTCTCTCTTTCTTTTTCTCTTTAATTCATTTCACCCAATTCAGGTCGTTCACCTCGTCTGTAAACCTGTCACCCTAAGAACAGAATAAAAATAGCATTAGAGATAAGCTAGACTAAAATGTTCTCATAGTAAAATTCTATTCGCAAGATAGATCGATAAAATGTCTGAATACCAGACTATCGTGACGTTCTCTAAATTCCGCACGCCGGATCTTTGGGAGGTCCTTGAACCCGAGTAGTGAATTCGATCGATGATCGATGTATCTATCTTTTATTTGCATCTTCTAACGTGAATCTTCAATATCATCAACACTTCTCCACGTTTTCTTCTCTATCAATTTTCTGTACAAACAGCCAGCAAACTTATTTCTATTTTTGAAACGAGTAAGATAGATAGATAGATAGAATTGTAGATAGATAAACAGATAGGTAAATACGTTTATTTTAGTTTTAGAACGACCCTTTGAGTAGCGAGATCGAGTCGGGGGCAATATAACAATAAGAAACGAACATTTTTCCGAGAGCTTCACAGATTATACAATATCGAAACGTTGTGCAACATTGAACGTGATCTCGGGATGTGAAACGGATGCCCTAAGGTGGACTTTGCGAGATGGTGGGTTCGTCGACCCCGCCGAATTGAAGACGAGGCGCAATCCTCTCATCGTCGGGCCGCCGAATTCGGAGCTTTCGGTCAGTCGGCTACGAGAGTTGTCGCTCATAAATGAAGGACGAAGCTCCCTCCTCCGTCGATGACTCCTAGCCGAGTCGTGTGCGTCATTTACGCCACTTTGTCGGTCGTTCACCCTACGGTAGTCGGCCGTGAGCGACGGCGTTATTTGCCACGTATTTCGCCATTTCGCGAAGCAAATTCGTTCGAAGCGTCTCTTCAGAAATTAAAGATGAAGCTTGCGATGATGTTTGCTTAGAGAGGATGATATCCTGCTACAAGAGAATAGTCCAGAGGGGAAAGGTTTGCAAAGCGAAACGCGGCCGTCGCTTACTGCGATGAGCTATGAATTGCGATAAGCTCCCTCATTAACATGCAACGTCGCATACGAGTCATTAGCAGAGTCAAGAAAAATAAATTCTTTTGTATAAATAATAATTTCTAGGTACAATAAAACGAAATTTTATATCTTTCTTTATCGTTCAATATTACTAATATGGTGTACGCGGGAAGTGCTAGGAAGCAAAGATAAAGGCCGTAAAAGTAGAATATAGCTGATATACAATTGACAGACTTGTTGCGAGCGAGATCGTTGCGGTGCCGTTATTTTACCTGAATATCGCGTACAATGTTCGCCGGTTTTCGGTGTTGCCTGCGTCCCGGGCGGTTAACAAAATTTTTGATCTTACCTCAAGATATCTTACTTTGCCGATTCTATTATCTCGCCAGCAAATAAGATTTTCCAACCATTTAAATGTTTAGCTGATAAATAATCGACGTTATAATTGTAGTAATCGATGTTATAAGTACAGTATTGAATTTCAGTTTTGATGGTCATAAGAATCGAAGATAAAAATAAGAAAATTATTTTAGACTGTCGTTAATATTTTCATTTACCTTGATCACTGAATAATTGATCCTATTGAAGGAATAAAGGTAAAATATTAATATTTACAAATTGCCAAAATTTAAATTTTCGAAAAATTTATAAAGCGTCCCGATCAATTTGCAACGATTTCATCATATTTTGTTGAATGATTGTTGCAATAATATAGCATTTACTGAGTTTTGATTGTGTTACAACGACTTTATGTTTTATTGGGGAAAGATCGTAGGAATGCAGATAATGCGATTTGAATACTGCCGATCGATGCGATTTCAATGTGCAATGTCAGCAGTCGCGAGTAAGTTTGACAATTTGCAATAGCCATCGATAATGCGAATCGAAACACGTTTACTTATATCTTACATAACTTGACCCATTATTGACAAGTATAATGCGCCACGTGCGAAGAACGAGGAAATGATTGTCGACGCAAGCATATTTTCTTGCATAAATATAATGACGTATAAGCAACAGCTGTTTAACAATTTCATATAAAAAAATTATGTTTATGCCTAGCGTTTCTGAATTTTCAGATCTGAAAGTTACTTAAGTTAGACCGCGAATTAAGTTAGAAGCGAGTTAATGCTCCTCGTGATGTGATAAATTATAATCAACAATATATACATCAGAATTTTATTTATATATTAATATTATTCGAAAAAGAATATAAAATCGATAAAAAAGTACATCAGAGAATTTCATAACTTTAGTAGAATGTATGTTTACCTCATAATTCTTATTGATTTTTATATCGGCCTGAAATTTTTTCTTTTTTGCTTCCTCATAGAGGAAGCTTTGTTTTCGTGACAAAATTTTTTTTCGAGTTTTCTATGCCAATGTGTTTAGAATGTTCCAAAACGTCGAAAAATCATATTCCTAAAAAATGTGTGTGTGTGTGTGTGTGTGTGTGAGTGTGTGTGTGTATGTACGCGATATTTTGTACAACCTCTAACTTCCGCAATTTTTGAGATATCGGGTTAAATTTTTTTTACATGGATAGAGTATCATTCAAAGATGGTTGGTATTGAATTTGGTGAGAATCGATGAAAAGGTTCATTTTTTATAAAATTTTTAATTTTTTGAGAAATGTCTGTATGCATTGTAACTTTCGCAAATTTTGAGATATCAGGTTAAATTTTTTTAGATGGATAAAATATTATTAAAGGATAGTTACTACTGAATTTGGTGAGTATCGATGAAAGGGTTTATTTTTTATAAAATTTTGAATTTTTTAAGAAATGTCTGTACACGTTGTAACTTTCAGAAAATTTGAGATATCGGATTAAATTTTTTTACATGAATAGAGTATTATTAAAGGATGGTTGATATTGAATTTAGTGAGGATCGGTGAAAGGGTTTACTTTTTATAAAATTTGTAATTTTTTGAGAAATGTCTGTACACGCTGTAACTTTCAGAAGATTTGAGATATCGGATTAAATTTTTTTACATGAATAGAGTATTATTAAAGGATGGTTGATATTGAATTTAGTGAGGATCGGTGAAAGAAATTATTTTAATTTTTATTTTGCTCACAAAGCTTCCTCTATGAGGAAGCAAAAATTGAAAAATCCGCATGCTTAAAGCAGCTTAAGCATTGTAAGATAAAATGATGAGGAAGCAATGTGCAAGTTTTTAATTTGCACAACTCTACTTGTTTTTTTTTGATAAAAATGAATTTTATTTGGTTTGAATTTTGTTCGATGAGTCATTTGTCGAAAAAATTCTCGATCGCGAATTCTTTTATGCCATTCAATATTCATAAATATGTATTTTGAATACAGTGTAAAATATCGGCAAGTGCGTTCATATCATTATGATTTATTAAAAGCCATTGATAAACCATTTTGTACCTTAAGTATTTTACATAATCAAAAACAAAGAAATGGTTTAATTAAAAAAAGACTGTCTAAAATTTTGTGACATAAATAGCTCTTATCAATATTACATATAGCTACGTATATTTCTTATGCAATACGCGACGAGGACTGACTAGAAAAATCTTAGGCTTAAAGCATAGCTTCCTAAGAAAATATCTCCTTTGGCTTTATATGAGAAATTTTAGTCATACCTTTGCACTGTATCGGTCAATCTCCTTCGATCACCCGCATATTTCGAAAGTCTCGAGACATTCGTTCCATTTCGCCCAGTATATCGGAGTTCGACCCCGAGTTGAGAACATCGTGTCATCGCCGGGAGAAGATTTAAAGAGACACGTAGACACATGCAGGAGCCCACGCGCACGGGTCCAGTAGCGGCCGATCGTCCGAGATGCGCCGCGAGTGCGGTGCTCGTCGAAAATTTCGGCAAACGAGATCTCAGGTCACTGACCCGTTGGCGGTGGTCAGTGATGGTAACGGGCGAGCGACCGACCGACCACTTCATCCATCCGACGCATCGCTCGGTCCTTCACCCGCTATTATCTCGACGGTTACATACGTACGCGCACGTAGTACACGTGCTCGCAATATATCGTCTCCCTGTCTCCCTCGCGAGGATCGCTACGGCGAGTCACGAGGAAAATATGCTTCCTTTACGGAGGAAAACTATACGTGCGTGAACTCGCTACGGGATGCACACCGTGCGCGATCGAAATTCTGCGCGATTGCGGCGTGATTCGTATGCGCGACGTTAACCGAAGGACAGGGAGGGGGAGGGGGATTTCCTCGTTTTCTTCTTTGGTTTTGACGCATGCCTGTTGTATAGAGTTTTTTTTTCTCGAAGCGTTGATAGATACTTTGATCGCTGAAATCTTCCGGTGCTTGAGAAGATTTCTGAAGAAGATTTTTGAAAAGAGACTTGGCAAGTCCCACACCGAATGGAGAGTTTATATAATTCTATAAAATTTTGCATCATTATCTTTTAATGATAATTTTAAGGCACTCAATTCTACTCGATAACGGAGCTCGCGATCTCCGAATGGTTAGTGTATAAAGAATGCACTTTTTTTTTTAAAAGAATGCATTATAAAATTCCTTCATGAAATGTGAACTAATTACACACATCTTGGCATCTTGTTAAAACGAATGAGCAATTAAGTTTTAATTGCGTCTTGTGTGTTAGACTAATCATAAGCTCAGGTAGACAAGCAGACGATAAGATAAACAAAGTTGTTTAGCTAGAATATGAGATCGTAAATGGTCGACACGTGTACCAAAACACATAAAGCAAGACGCCACTATGATTGACGAAGAGTCGATGATCGAGCCGTTCGCAAATTTATTTCGCGAGAAGATCATTGATCGCAATGGCCTTCATCACAACAGCCTTGCGCGTGCGTCTAATTTATTTGAATTTTTTTCCCACGAGAGCCGATCGATTAAGTTCCACAACTTGCCTGTTTGCCGCCTATTATTTTGCATGTATTTATAATTTCAGTAGAAAGTACAAGTTGTTTTCACCGTCTTTCTGAATTGAATTTCTAAAGTGCCTTTTGTAACACAATGATTAAAATATATAAGATGACATATATTATATAATTAGCATTGATAGCATATTAAATATTTCCTATTATTATAATAAACGCTTTAATTATTGAAGACATATTATACCAATAATTTGTTTCGCATGTAAATATAAATTATGATTTGTATTGACGAATAATAGTGATTAAGATGACTTGTTTACACAAAAAACTTGTTTCTAAAAAATTTGTAGCCTGGTCATGTCCTGAGATGCTGAAATGATAAATGTCAACACAGTTCAAAGTCAAGTTTTATGTTTGTCGATTATATCAATGGGTGATTAAGGGGAATATCTTTCCTAAAACTGGTTAAAACTGGTGAAAAGATCACCATGGATGCTGATAACGTTTTACTTCTTGAGTGATTGAGATGAAGTGTCATTCAACCTCCTCGATAAAATTTGTGTGACTAGGAGTATTGTTCGTTACTCTTGATGCGATATAGATATATAGATAATATATAGATAACGTAATGAAGAAAACATTGCGCGGTCATGAAAATAATGATTTTAATGAAATGTATTTGATAAAACGCACATCTCTCTATTTCTTTACATATATGTGATGTGTGTTTATCTGCAATATAATAACATATAGATTATTTTCTGTATTTGTAAACGAATTTCGATCCTCTACGTAATATCTAAGTTACCTCTCTTGATAATAATAATCACATTTATCGCGTTATTTCTTAAACGCACCAATGACCCTTTCGCAATAATATTTGAACTGATTAACCCTGTTTCGATTAAATCTGTTTCAATTTTGTTTATTAATAAATCATGTATTTGACTTTTTGTTTATCAAGCAAAAATTATGCTCTTTCCATCACATGTTTCTCTTTTAAATTTCACCACTCAATCGCAATCTTAATTGACGATTATCAGGATGTGCCATCTGCTCTCGCGACAAAGTGCAATGTACGATACTTTGGCACCTTATCAACAGGGTTATAATTTCGGCAACAAATTTTGCAATGCGTCATTTACGAAACGTGTAAAGAAAACATGATTTAATGACTCTACATACGACGATCGATCGTTTAACATTTTTAATGCATTAAATTATTCTTACAATGTGTAAATAAATTTCGGATTTATTTTTTTAGAATAGATACTCAGTACAAAATCATTACGTGTTGCTACTTTGTAATTTTTAATATTAAATATCTTAATGACATTAATTACACAGGTCTGCATAATTTTGTGGTTTGAAAAAAAACGAATAGTTTCTTATAGTTTTTTGTGCGTTGAATTTAAATCTGCAAGACAATATGGCCTATCACATCAGGTTTTTGAGAAAAATGGAGTTGAAACACCCAAAAAATGCGTTTCTTACTATTTTTAAAAATTCATAACAGACAAACTTGATGTGCAAGAGATTTAAGACAGGACTCAAATGAAAACTTGAACATTGTACTTTAATATAAAAATATCGAATTTATTATCACGGGTACCATCAAACCTCAGGCGCGCTTTGTTTTTAGGTGTAGTCGCACTGTATCGAATAGAACAATTGCCCCATGCAGTCCGACTGCAAAACCATTGCTAATAGTAAAAATTTCAATAGTGAATTTAATAAATGAGAATGGAAAATCATATTCCATTATATTTGTAAAAAATTATATCTGTAAAGACTTGTTATCGTTTGAAAATTGTTTAAACAATAATTTTTTTAACAAATGAACAAAAAAACGTTTTTAATATGATTAAGTACTTTTAATCTCGTGTATTAAATCTATGATTAAAATTTTTACTGTTTGCAACGGTTTTGCAATCGGACTGCATATCAGGGCAATCGTTTCACTTGATACAGTGCGGCTATACTTAAAAACAAAGCGCGCCTGAGGTTCAATGGTATCTGCGGTAAAAGATTCAATATTTTTATATTAAAGTACAATGTTCAAGCTTTTATTTGAGCCCTGTCTGAAGTCTCTTGCACATCGGGTTCGTCTGCTACAAATTTGTGTACAAAAAACTATAGGAAATTACTCGTTTTTTCCAAACCGCAGAAAAAATATAAAATTATGTAGACCTGTATTATTAAATTAAAAAGTCTAGGAAGTTCTGCATAGATATTATTTAAAGCGTGAAATTATTTGTAATACTTAATAAAATATATTATAGCGTGCGCGATTCGAATAATCATATTATATTTTAGTTGAATGAGAATTATGAGAAATATCCCTTCTTTTTTCATAGCTTACATTTTTTTAAATCGTCTTTTTTTTATTTTATCGGTAAGCGCCCGGTTCAATATTGTGTAAGTGTAACATAATTCAATTCATATCATCGAACCATACATCCTTAAACGACTGATAAATAGTTATTGCATTATATCTCGTTATAAAACGAGAAAAAGTGATCTCGGTCATCGGATTATCGTATATTGCGCTCTCACTTGAGCAGCAGTCATTGCATGTTGATCGAGAAGGTAAGTGCGATAACCTCGCGAAATTTGTTCGATAAACAAACCTGTTTGAGTGCGTCAATGCTTGCAACACTTGAAACGATATTTTTCGAGAAGATTCGATGACTTGTAAATGCTATCCAATGACTTGTAAATATTTATCAAGATCAAGTAGAGATTTTTTAAGTCATATATATCATTCTATGATTGATAAAAGTTTTAACGATTTGAGTTCCTGTCAGGGAATTACTGAAATGTCGTTCACCTTTTCATCGAACCCACTCGATAAACTGATATATATTATCGTACATTGAACGCGCAGAAGACCAAAAAATATCGCGTAAGCGAATAAATATTGGCAGACAAATAAATTTTTTCATACATAATATGATATATGTATAATTTCTAGCTTTATACGTAAAAATGTCTTTAAAATAATAATCTATTGTTTACAATTATATTTTTATTCAACTATTGAAAATTTTATTTGACTAATAATTTTGGGACTTTTACGACTGAGATTTAATTTCAATCCAATTTTTAATAATCTACGAGCGTAGCAAGCGCTTTATGGAGAACGAGACGAAAGATCGAGGAGTCAGACGTGTTTATCACTGGGCTCTAAATGCAAGTCTAGAATCTGTTAAATGCGGGTCATTGTCAATGCGCGAGCGCTTCAGGTACAATAATAGCGTGCAACGAGGTTATCAGCGAGGCCCGACCCGATTTCTAACGGACGAATGTCCGAGCCACAGTTGTGAGAGGAATAACGGACTCCCCAAAACCACCTTGGCCCGTTATTAGCCGTTAGAAACGAAACCTGTTGGATTGGCACACTGTGGATCCTTGCGAGGCATCCATTGCGCTCCGCTACCTTCTTTATCTCTATTCGACAGATCTTATCATTTACTTACAGATTAGAACTTATTATACGACAGATCTTATCATTTACTCGCAAATAAAAGCTGATGATTTTGTAGATTTTTTTAAATGGCGACTATCAAAACTGTATGAATTTATGTAGACAAAGAAAGAGATTTTGTTGCTTGTAGCTTTTTTATTTTTATATTTAATAAATTTAGTTTTTAGTTATTTTTATAAATTTTGTTAGTTTTGTTTCAATGTTATGCACACAATTTAACAAATATGTTAGAGAGAAAGTAAAATCAATTAAGAATTCGAAAATGTTAGTTTTTTTATACTACTTCGTGTAACTCGATATAATATCTCTGTGTCGGGTAATTGGATTATGATAGGAGAGTTGAATGCAAGTTTCATAAAGAAAATATACATGTTTCCTTTTTTTAGATAAACAAAGCGCATTAAAAACTAAAAACATCGTTTATTTATTTTTCTTGCGTGTTTTCTTCCCACGAAAGTCTTTTCCAACGGAAGTCCTCTCCAAACACAGATGGCATAGATCGTTCCCGATAAACATTCATTAAAAAAAAAAATATATATATATATATATATATATACGGTGACAATGATAAATCTCGCACGCACGCGCGCATAAAAGGGCGTGCCGCGCGTGGGTAGATTTAAGTCGACAATGTCAACTGTTTAAGAATACGGTACGAGATTATTGCGTATACCATAGCGGGTACCGGTACATTTACCGGGTCCCACTCTGACCCACATACGCGGTCCAGTGCCGGAAGATATGCAGCCTGCAACTTTGTGCGAGATGAAGCACAGAAGTGAATTAAGGCGAGATGACCTCATCTGGTTGTTTTTCAATTCGACAAAATTGAAGAAACAAATCCAAAACACATTACACTGCAAAAAACGGGACAGAAATTACCACATTTCACAAACTATATAATGACAAAGCAATTTTCATTGATGCGATTCCTTAAGATCATATCAGTTTACGGAACAGAAAATAATTATGAAAATAATGACAGTAAAAATTTATTATATACATATATGTACATAATATATATACCAAAACACATTTGAAGACTTGTAGACTTTTTCTCGTAATATCGGAGACTTCAATAGGAATTGATAATATATCTCAGAGTCGATGACTCTGCAACGGCAGTCTTGCTAAGTAATCGATCAATTTTCAATGTAAAGATTTGTTTCAATTTTGAAACTTTGGATATTATTTAGGCGTGAGGAAACAGAGCAGTTATAATGTTATAAATAGACGCAGTAATCTGAGTATACATCGAATATGTATAATCATATCGTATTCAGTTGTGAAACATTTCGATCGTGTAACGAGACGCACAATACGCTTTTCCATTTATCGTCAATCGAGCGTTCGAGTTCAACGACCGAAGGTCCTTAGTACGTGAGAGTCCGAGAACTAGAGCTCTCGCGAGTGAGAGGTAATAAATCTTTCGGCTCTAGGTTAAATGCCCGTCTAAGCATAACCGCGCTTAGCATGCAACCATCTCTCTCTCTCTCTCTCTTTCTCTCCTTGCACGCTATATTTTTTTGCGATAAATCTTTTCGCTCCCTCTCCCAGTTGATGCACACTATTGGCAGTTCTAAAATATATACGACGCGTTCACGTACACTGTTTTCTCTCCTTCTCTCTCTCTCTCTCTCTCTCTCTTTCTCTTACAGTCATTACAAATTTAAATATTATTTTAAACAAAACCAACTGCTATAATCAATTAATATTGATTCCGTGCTGTAACAGATAATTGATTATTAAATTGTATGCTATTATCAATGATTAATCATTCTTAGAATACACAATTCTGTCAATAGCACTAATAGCAATAATTCTTGCATCATTAATGATAAACGGATACCTGTCGTAATTAAAAAGCTCAAACGAATGTAAACAGCGAAACAGACTTTATTCGCAAATATAGCATGACGTGCCGCATTGTGTGCCGCTTTGTTTGACAAATGATGTTTGCATAACAGTTTTTCACTCTCAAGAGGCAAGTATAAACAGAGAGTGTAAGAGGCCATTGGACAACTTTTTTTTATTAGAGATATTGGCCTAAGAACATTTGAAGATATTACATGTATGTAATTAATATATTCTTTCTTTATTAAAAATTGAATTAAGGAAGCAAAATTAAAATATGATGAGATTTCTTTATAGCAAAAAATACTTGGCTATCTCAATTTATATTATTTGTCATCACGTAACGCGGAGAAGAGTCAAACCCTAAACTCATTCCAAATTTCTCTAATGTATAGAGAGTATATGTATGAGTGTAGAGCAAACCTATCGCACATATACCGCTAAACTATTGCGGAAGTGGGCGTAGCGTTTTTTCTCGGGAATAGCGAGCGCTTAAGAAAAAAAAAGCGAAACCCTTCAATTAGAAGCTCGCGTGATCGAGCAACAGTACACGGACGAGAAGTAGCTGCAGGGTAACGAGCACGGCGCGATAAATGAGCGGTCTGGTATGCGAGTCATACACGTACGCGCTTGCGCGCGCGCGCGCGCGCTTATACAGCCGCCGATCGATCGTAAAATGCGTAAACGTAAACGCGAACACACGTGCGAGCGGCTGCCGCTTACTCGCTGAGAAACCGGGGCTGCAATTTCTGATTGTTTACATGCGAGGGCATTGCCCGGGATGCCACTTACCTTACACACATTCCAGATATATGTCCCACCTCCTACTTGGGCTGCCACCTTCTACTGCACGCAATGTGCGTAGCGCTTAGCGCACGCATAGTGCCGCTCTAGTGTGTTGCTGTCTCTCCTTTTGCTAGATAGTGCCGCTACGAAATCGATCGATCGACATCGCGCACGAGGAAGTCAGGAAATGCCAAAAGGACATTTCTATCAGATCTATATTTATATATAGGCATATAATTGACATTTCGTTTTATCGTTCAATTAAATTCGATCCGATCGAAATCAATTAAATTAGATCCGCTATATTTGATACGTTATCGTAAAATCTCTTGTATCGATATTCTGGCTATTATTTTAATATTATTTAATTAACTGTTGTATAAAAACATCCTGTTGAATATCTTTCCTTAATGAAATAAGAAACGAACAAGAAAATTGACTTTTAAAATCTGATGCAAGGAAATATCTCGTGTATTGTTGACACATCCGTTATCTATCATCCGTTATCTGCAATCGATGCTTATCCGCCATATCGGTGATCTTAGCTATTCAGTCGCGATATTATGCGAATGCTATCGAGAGTCCATCTAGATTCGCATGACTACGGGATTGGTATTAATTAGCATCTATATTAATCGACAGGTCAACGACCCGCGCTGTCGTAAGGAACATACGTGATCAGAAAGCGCCCCGTGTCTCTCTACGTGCATCTCTCGCAAATTCTATTGGTACATAGAGCGCCGGTTAAGCCGATCGCCGCGAATTCATTAAGGAAGAAGAATGTTGGATGCACTTATTGGTATATACGTGCGAGGAATTGTGGACCCAACACGCGACGTTTTAAATAGAGAAGGCGCGCGATAGAATGCCATTGTTGCGAGGAACGCGCGACTTATGTAAATCTTGGTTGGCGGATCATTAACACCGCCTCAGGTATGCATCCGGGGGATGATTAACCTACTCATACATCGCATGTTCCAACATTTTTTTCACCGTATGCGTAATAAGCCGCAGGACAATTGTGATCGGCGACAATTGCGATCTTCCCGTTTGATGCGCCTCCCCACTTGCAATTTTGGTAGGGTTCAGTAATTAGTTACACGTGGCCCGGACTCTTGTGATGCCCACCCTCCCCCCGCGGTACAATTGTAATTTCCATTATCAATTGTTACAGTTTGAATACCGTCTGATTCGCAAAGAGGGCAATGACCGAGCGTGTAGCTTCGGCCGGAGAAGATGCTGGCAAAGGAGCGCGCGTGAATTTTTTCACTCGAAACTTAATAAGAGACATATATCTATGTAAAATCTTGCGTGCATATTTTCTCGAATAAAATTAAGATTTGGAAAGCAACGATAAGCGTGGCGCTCCCTCTAATCTCTTCTACGTTGTAATTGCTGGCGAGACTTCTGGATAGATAGACTTTGCGACAGCCAAGTTTCAGGTCGTTCGCGCGACTTGATTCATGCGGGAAATCCGAGGTGCACACTTTTCCCCGATTTCCACCGCGCGAAATCCATCGTTCGCATACCGCCACATCGGTCATCGCCGATTTAGCATGCCGCGAATCGCGCCTGCGACGTGATTGTGATCGGCTCCTCGTGCGCGGCAGCGCCCCGCACTTTCGATGGGAAGGGAGCAGCAGCAGCAGTAGCAGCAACACGTCCTCCACATGGACGGTCGTTCACCCTTGCCGCCGATCACAGACAGAGCGTAGACCGCGTTTCTTCGCTCTGTCCCTTTCCTCGTCCTCTCGTCGTCGAATGCCGTTGCGTCCTCTCTTCTCCCCCAGCTTCGCTTCCTCTTCTTCGCTTATATTGAGACGAATCGTTCCCCTGTCATTTCCGTCCACCTCCCCCCTTCCCCATTTTTCTTCGCGGTGCAATGTGACACCACGACACATTTCTAATTTTCCAGGATGTCGTTTCAGCGTCCTCAAGTGCATTCGTGTTCGACATCAGGTAAAATAGAAGGAAGGGGGGGGGTCCGAGAAGAGGGTGGAGAAGGGGGACATGACGATTTTCTCCAGAGAAGTCTGTTTCGCGGTCGTTCACCTCTTATGAACGGTCACATAAAGGGTATGGACGTGATGCGTTATACTTCTGCATTGTTGTTTTTTTTTTCTTTTATTGTCGGCGAAATGGATTGATTTTCGTCTTCATCTCGTTGCGTCCCATTTACACACTGCAATCACCATCGCAACGAGATCAAAAAATCATTTGGTTGTTTGAATCACTGCGGTGATATTTGATTTCTTTTTCGTCGATGCTTTTAATTGATGTAATAAAATGATGCAGAGGGAGTATTAATGATATTGAAACTTTGTCAACACACAATATTGAATAATCTTTGAAAAATGCTTTAATTTCTACGGGTAAGCATCAGATCAAAGAAATTTTTCGAAGAATTATTTTGCAAGAATTATATACAAGTATCATGAAAGTATGGGGAACAATGGTCTATAAGTCTATATATTAATACGTCTCGCTTAAATTTGTTAAGAACAGATCGAACTTTAACTTTTCTTAATTTCCTTTAAAAACTGGTTTTTCCAGAGAGATGAGTCAATGCTGACGATAATGAATTAGCATGTGTCGCCTTGCGATTAATCGAAGATCGAAGATATTCGCACTGATTTAATCTTCGTACTCTGCACCCCGTTGAACGATCGTGCGAAAGATGACGTGAGTCCGTTCATGTGTGCGATCGATGATATATTCCGAAGATCGCGAAGGTCGCGCGCGCGGTTATCTGAAGGTGCACGTGGAATCCTTCATCGCCGCGATAAAGTCACGAGGATAATCGAGGCGTGGTTCATCGCGGTATCGATATCTCCTTACATTGACCTGCGCTGAATCGAGCAAATGAAGAGAGAGAGAGAGAGAGAGAGAGAGAATTATTACATTCTCCATGTTCTGGATCAATGACCGAACAAGTGCAATCTCCGACTCGCTCGCATTTCGAGTACATTCGCGTGAATATGATGTTGCACTGTGAACAGCTTCTCGATAGAAACTTATCAAAGTGCGAAAAATTTAGATAGTCGCGAGTACGTCGCGATTATTGCTGTCTTGGATAAATTCAACGAACGTGTGTTAACACACACTTAATTACACAACTATATCGGCAAAGCGGAAAATTTTGAGAGAGTTACAATGAGTCATGTTTTAATTTTTGATGGAATGCTTTGTCGCGAAACAATATGTGTCGAGAAAAAGTTGCTGGAGTGTTGGAGTAAAAATATAATTTTATTAAATTCTAATTGAGATAGAGGGAATAATTTATGCGAGAATAAAGTTCAACATAGAAAAGTTTTCAAAAAAAAAAAGAGGAAATTTTAAAGACGTTAATTTTAAAGACGTTAAATGCAAATTTACTTGTTTTCGAGAAAAGAAAAGAGTTATACAGATAATCATTTCGCGTATTGAAACGCGAGTTCAACTTGACGGTTTTTATAAGACTCTTACGCTGACATCGTTTCAGCTTAAAATGCTAATACCGTGAAAATTCCATTTGTAGACAACGACTCGAGTTTTGGCGAGCCTAAGCGACTTGCCTCTCGCTGGAGACGAACGCGTTGTAAACTGAAACGAACGCGTTACATTCGTTCAAATGCGTAACGAAAACGATTCCGTCTGCTGTGCGCATAAAGTGATCCGCCTGGGAGTGATATCATATAAATTAATTTCTGTCGGATAATCCAATTCCTAAAACTGTTTTCGTGAACCTGCGCACTCCAGTACAACACATGGTAAACACATGACAACGCATGATTGTAACTGATACGATGTTTTCTGACAAATTCTGCCTTTTATCAAATTAAGAAAGAATAAAAAACGGGACTCATATTTCTCAATCATGTGTTGATATGTGATTATCAAAAAGATACATGCAACTTTCTATCTATCGTGTCTTATTTCTGTTAAAGGCTTATCCCATTAATGAATCTTAAATACTAGTTTGCATTACGTTTTGTGCGATTTATGTGACTGCAATTTTCCTTTATCGCCTAGTAAACCAACTTCATAAAAAAATAGAGAAAAAAGATTTCTAACTCTATAAAAAATAGAGAAAAAAAGAGAGCGCCGTTTCCGCGAAATACTGTGAGGAGATACTCTGCACGGATTCAGAATATGTATTTAAATATAACGTTTTTCTGAATGTGGATCCCTCTTATTTAGACAGATTCCACCGTATCGGACGGATAAATATGTGTAAATGGATTAGATATTGGTTTTACACATGAGCAATATGAAAAATTAAAAAATAAACAATAGTTCACATTTTACGTACTAAATCGTAAAAACAATATTTTTGGAAAAATGTTGATTATATTGCAATAAATATTCATTAAATATATCGATTATGTTATATTGATTATGCTATATATTAATTGAATATATTGTTAAATATATTGCAATTAATAAAAAATTATCATTTATTATATATCTTTTGAATATGTTTGTAACACGAGAAAACACAAATATGTTCTGGCTTTCGTAAGTTTAAGTTCTATATTTAGGTTTCATTTTCTTTTTTTAAATAAATAAAATAAATTTAATTTATGGTAAAATATTCCAAGAATTATTGATATGTTAAATCACGTAGAAATTAATATAATTTATTGCATCTGTAAAATTAATATTTAGACCAAATTTTATCAATTATTGATATGTATGTTCACGTAGCACTTGGTAAATTATTACAGATAATAATTATTCTCGCGATGAAACATAATAGCTTCTACGAGCGTATACTCTCTTCTCTACAATATATTAATCGATTTATTTTCGGAGGCTTCGTGACTAATTAACTAGAATTTTCGATCTTTAAATATCCGTGAACGCGGAATGAGTACGGCTATCAGCGCCAGGTGAAACAGGTCAATGAACTGAGATGCAAGTGTATCATGGCGAGCGGTTTGGTCCCGAATCGAGTGTGACATCGAGAAAATATATTGTGAGAAATATTTTGATGTGAACACAAACAATTTTATCGGTAAAACCTGTCAGTTATGTTTCTTTTTGTTACAAAAGAGAATTTCGTTGCCTATTCTTTACAGGGATGATGAAACTTGCTACAAGCATAATCTCACTTTTGATAATCTCACTTTTTTTTGTCTTTTCTTGTCATACTTCTTGCGCATCAACATGTGACCTCAATCGTTAATTAGTAGCTAATTATACACATATCAAATATCAATTACATATTGGCACGATTGTCATATAATATGTACGTGTTCTTAATAATTTTATAATACTTCGTTAGCAGCGCGTGAATCATTAGCCATTTAAGAGCTCGTGATTCTCTGTCTTACAAGCTGTCATTTGCATAATTACGGGCTTCATTAAGTTTGCGAATATTGGCGTGCGCGATGAATGCATTCGCGATTGAGATTAATTAGGCTTACACGTGACGGCCGTCGGAAATTATGACTGTCCGAAATCTTTTCGAGCAACGCGCGTCTTGACCAAATGACCTCAAAGATTTGATTAGAGAATCAACGTCGCTGGCGCAAAGTCATCGATCGGCACAATTCGCAAATTATGATGCAAGCGACCGATTATGAGGCCGTTATTTCTTCGTGCGGCACGTAGGTAGGTATTCATTGCAACGTTATAATCTGCGCAAGCTGGCCAACAAAATGTATTCGCGTCAGCATATCCGTGCGCGGAGTAATATTTTCAATCGCTATAAATTACTCTTAACAATACACTTGTCGCTTATCAATATTAAATATGCATTTTATTGTTAATCGACTCCTCATCTTCACATAGCGCAAGTAGCACACAGATATTGGATTTAGTATATATTTATATATTAAATTTTATATATTTCTAATATCCATATTTATTAATATAATGATTTATTATTATAATTAATTTCTTTTTTTTAATTATTAATTATATACTAACAATGGTAAGATAAAATAGCTAATAATATTTGTCAGATAAATTTTTAATAATTATTATATATTCAAGGTGTTTTGTAAAAATTACATGTATTAATAAATGTTTCATAAAGTAAAAATGAAATGTAAATGAGAAAGAGAAAAAGAGAGAGAAAGAGAGAAAGTCATTGTTATTATGTAGCTTAAAAAAGTACCTATTTTATATGTGTGCAATAATGCTTCCTTTTCTTTAAACTCTTGATTATGTAGTTGCTTTTTATTTTAATTTATTTTTATAAATAAAAATGTGATATATTCCAATGTCACATTATGATATTATCTAAACGAATAAAGTTATTTTATAAAAGTATTCATAATCTTTCACTGTAAAATGAGTAATCTTCAATTTATCTCGAATTTATCTCTAAGCGCAATTAATAATGTTATCAGTTCTAGCTTATTACTTCGATTAAGATATTATCGGATGATTTTCAATTTAGTTTGAACTTGATGGTTAAATATTTGAGAGCAGCATTATTAGATAAAATTTATTTCGATACATGCAACAAATAAATCTGCCCGGTTAAATAATCAAGCATTCTCTTAGACGGAATATTTCTGTCCAACCGAACATCGTTTACGCTTCCAATGATATTTCTAGCCAAACGAGACATTTTTGACGCAGGCACTGAGACAAATTCAATTCAAAAAGCAATGTTGAAATAAATATATCGAGATCGAGGCATCATACAGATCCGTCTACGCAATCGAGAAATGACACTCTCATCCAAGGAATAGAAGTAGCAAAATGGTTTTCACAGAATCACATACCCACGTTCTCCAAACAGCATCACGACGCGACGAAGCACGATACGTCGCGTCGCGGCGTCTGCGCGACGAGCGGACTCGCTCGCTAGCTCATGCCTGCATCCCCCACCGGGGTGGCCGATGCTGGACCCCTGCGGGGGGCCCATGGTCCCCACCAACAATCCTAGGGCGAGAGGCCTCGTGGTCTTCGACCAACGGGGCCCGTGCGCGAGGAGTCCGCCCTCACATCCCCCAAAGAGGAAATGACCACCATCCCTGGATCGCGATCTACGTTCTATCCCCACCTGTTGCACTCCGAATCGCCCCCACCCTCCGACGTCCTCGGTGTGTGTTCCTCTCTCTCTCTGTCTGTTTGGCCACCCCTCCATTGTGCAAGGGACCGCCGGGGGACCGCAGCCTGATGAGTCACTATATAAGACAGGCAAGGACAAGAAGGTGTATGTTAGTACATACTCAATCCTTCCGTAGCTCGCACGATTCACTACGTGGCGAGCGGCGGCGAATTCGGCTGCGGCGGTGACCGACTTTTTTTTCTTTCTCTCTTCTTCTTTTTTTTCTACTTCTCTTACTCTTCATTGTTCCTTCCTCTATTGTCTTCGCTCCCTTCTCTCTGTCCTAAAATTATTCGTTGTCACTCTACGTCTTTCGGGACCTCCTTCTTCCTAGTACACGCCCTTGAATCATAGTTTATCCTCCCTTACCGCGACGTATTGCTCATTTCTTTCGCGACAACGGCGGTCACAACATCAGAGAGAAACGTAGAGCCGGAGGAATATAATCCGCGGGAAGCGGAAGAGTATATTTCAAAGAGGACGAAATTGTGTTTTATCTTTCTTTTTTTTTAATTGAAAGAGACTTTACAAGAGAGATATACACACAGAGATATAAGAACAGACTTTTGCGCGGATATATATACAGTCAGTGGTAACCGCGACAGATATTCGTTACGAGTGTTTCGGATTTTGATCGATTGCTCGATAGTCCGCGATCAGATTCAAGATGCTAGTGGAACGCATCGCGCAATGGATCTGGCACGCGATGGGCGGCACCAGGATCGAGATCGTTTATACTCTTCTGGTGTTCGTCAGTGTTCTCCTGGTGGTGCGGTTTATTCAGTGGCTCAAGTACATCCGCACCTTACCGCCCGGTCCATGGGGGGTGCCGATTCTCGGCTACTTGCCCTTCATCAAGGGCGACTTGCATCTGCGGTACAACGAGCTGGCCAAAAAATACGGCTCCATATTCAGCGCACGCCTGGGCAATCAGCTGGTCGTCGTTCTTAGTGATTATCGCGTCATACGCGATACGTTTCGACGCGAGGACTTCACCGGCAGGCCGCACACCGAGTTCATCAACATCCTCGACGGATATGGTAAGTGTCGAGCGCAGCAGATTCCGATAATACGCTTTATCTCGCGACTTTAACACGCATCATCTGAGAGAGGGGAGGGAGGTTAAAGCACTCCGTGCGCGGCTCGCTTGTCTTTCGCGCGAATTCGCGTTCTCTATTGGATTTATCAAAAATTATAATTTGTTCGTTGCCGCTGTTTTCAGCTTGTCGATATTTTTGCCAAAAACATTTTTTTTCTCCAGTCGACACATTTACGCTCAACGAAATATTTGCGGTAACGAACTCGTGAAACGCGATATTCGAGGAAAATCTTTCGAGTGATTGTTTTCCTTTTCTTCGATTTACTTTTTTAATCGATCATGGCTGCGCGTTTCTTCTTGGTCAATCCTAACTTGTGCTTCGAGATGTTGCAATCATACATTGTTCGCGGACAAATCGGCATCGCATTGTGCCGATAACAAAACGAGTTAATCGTGGATAGCCGAGAGTTCAGCCGCGATTTAGCATCGTCCATGTCGCTGTTACAGGTATCGTAAATACAGAGGGTGCCTTGTGGAAAGATCAGAGGAGATTTCTTCACGACAAGCTTAGAAACTTCGGCATGACGAGTGGCGCCGGCAAGAAAAATTTGGAGTCGAGGATTATGGTGAGTATCAAAAATTCGTATTAATCAACGTGCGATCTGTCAATTTACTTTATCCATTGTAGAGCGCGTGCAATTTTTATTTCTCTGTTCAAAATTTATTTTTTATTAATTTACGCAATATCGATAAAAAATTTTTTTGTGCCACAAGATAAAAAGTTTCTACAAAATTTAAAACTCGAAATAAATGATTGCAATATTTTGATTTAGTGCGAAGTTGATACGTTTCTGCGGGGGATGGCGATGCGACGCGGGGCGCCCACAAACATCTCGCTCTGTCTCGGTATGTCGATCAGTAACGTAATCTGCACGCTCATAATGGGAGTGCGTTTCCATCACGGCGACTCGCAATTCAAAAAATTCATGGGCCTCATCGAGGAGGGATTCAAACTTTTCGCCAGCGTGGTAGCCGTCAACTATATACCGATCATGCGTTACCTGCCTTGCATGCAGGGCGTCCGAAACAAGATCTCGCAGAATCGGGCGGAAATGGCGAATTTCTTCCAAGAGACTGTCAATCAGCACAGAGACACCTTTAACAAGAATAACGTGCGCGATCTCGTGGACACTTATTTGCTCGAGATTCAGCGAGCCAAGGAGGAAGGCCGGGAGACTCAGCTTTTCCAAGGAAAAAACCATGGTGAGTAGAAATCGATATTTCTTTTTGCCGCTATTTCTATCTTTAATGCATTTATTGCGCATAATATTGATATATCTTTGCTTATAATGCGAGCGTTTCTTTAAAAAACTGCTCTTTTCTCTCATACAGATCGTCAGATGCAACAGATTCTGGGCGATCTCTTCTCTGCCGGTATGGAAACGGTGAAGACTACTTTGGAATGGGCGGTGCTTCTAATGCTACACCATCCGGAAGCGGCAAAAGCGGTGCAAGAGGAATTGGACCAGGTCGTAGGAAGATCCAGACAGCCTACACTGGAGGATCTTCCCTTCCTTCCGATCACCGAGGCGACAATTCAAGAAATTCTTCGCAGATCCAGTATCGTACCACTTGGAACCACGCACGCCACTACACGGTAAATTAATCCCGCATAATTAATTTTTATTCTTCCATAATGCGCATCTTTTGATCCTCTTCATCATCTATTTCTTACATGATTCGTCTTATGTGCGAACGCACGCCCTTTCCCTTTCTCTCTGCCTTTACATGAGCTAAGAGCGGGTTTCACAACGAGTCCTCGCCTTCTTCCTCAGACGGCTTTCCGTGTCTGGCATATCAGAATCTCGCGATCATTTTGGACGATTATATTCGGCGAGCAAAAGTGAAAGCAAAGGTGCGTGGCCCCTCTGTCTGCTTTTCGGCCGGGCTGCCCCGCCTTTGGTTCGAAGCGGCTTCGAGAGGTCGACGACACCGTTACTCGTACGGACAAAGAGCCTATTCTGCGGCTAGCAGGTGTATTCGACTCGTCGCGATATATCGAGAATAACTCGTTAGGAATGATCGCGCATGAAAGCAATGGCCGCCATTAGAAACTGCGCGGGCGGCACAATTTCACTTCTCCACGGAGAACGCGGCCAGAAAGAGCGTGACGAGCGCACGTGCGTGCGTGTAAAAAGTCAAGCTAGTGCCCGACTTCACCGATAGATTAGTATCCCGTATAATTGACATTGAAATATGTCATTAGATGACGTTAGACACGGCAATTATAACATTAAATTCATTCCGTGAAATGTTACACATATGTTGCCTTTTCAGATAATTATTAGTAACGAAATACATATCATTTTTTATCGCTATATATTTAGTCATTGAGAAATATATTTCAATACTCTTTCCAAATCCGCTTTTTCAATCAACTACCGATTTAATCGATCAGTTACTGATGAAACTTTCCGTCTCTTCGTGTTACAGAGACGTGACGTTGAACGGCTACACGATACCAGCCGGTTGTCAAGTGGTGCCGCTGTTGCACGCGGTGCACATGGATCCGGAACTCTGGGACGAGCCAGAGGCCTTTCGACCGACCCGTTTCCTCACCAGCGAGGGTAAGATCCACAAGCCGGAGTACTTCATGCCGTTCGGGGTTGGTAGACGAATGTGTCTGGGCGACGTGCTGGCGCGCATGGAGCTCTTCCTATTCTTCAGCTCGCTGATGCACACCTTCGATCTGAGACTGCCCGAAGGCACCTCGTTGCCGAGTCTACGGGGCAACGCCGGCATCACGGTATCTCCGGATCCCTTCAAGGTTTGCCTGCTGCAGAGGGATCTCAATTTGGCCGACTGCGGCAGTAACGAGGTCACCACCGGCGGGCCCTTGCGCAACGTCGGCAGCCATTGAGCTTCTTCAGCGGGTTCCAGAGCCACGGGCACGGTAGTTGTTCCTATTGCCGCAGAAAGATCGAACAAAACAAGAGAGATTTTGCGCCACGGGATCATCCATGCACGCGCGCATCAGCCGAGGTGGAATCCCGTAAGGTTGTCTGGTTATATATTAATTATCGGAAAACGATCGAGAGTTGCTTTTATGTACACGTAAATTTTATATCTGCGTTTTAATATCATTTTAAAGGAGAAGAAAATTTTAAATTTATTCTGTTTATAAAAGTATAAGGGATGCATTTTTAGTTTAATCGAAACTTATATTATATATATATATATTCCAGTTCTTAGAAACTAGAAATTCTTCCCAGAAATGTATGCGTTATATAATCGATCGTCTTCCGATATATAAAATAGTTTTCCTAGTATATAATTTGAAGTGAATTGATGATCCTCCGAAAAAAAAAAATTGGTAGATTGTGAAAAGTTACTAAATAATTTTGTTAGTAGATAAGAGAGAGTCACAGTGAGTTAGATGTAGAAAAAAAGCTAGATTCTCGACCATATTTCGTTGCTTGGTGTGCTCCCGCCGCTTAATTTGGTACGGCGAGATTATATGACTCCATTCCTCCAATTATTAAATTCATCCGTTACTACTAACAAACATATTTTTTATCCATTTCTATAAAATCCAGACCTCTTAAAAATCTATATCTACAATCTCTTTTAATTTTGTCAATTCCGTGCACATGACCTCGCCATACCAGAAGCGTGGCTTCTTTTCACTATACAAAATTAAAAAAATTTTGATCCAAAGAAAGTCCCTAAACCAAAAAAAAAAAAAAAAAAAAAAAAACGTTACCCACCCCCACACGGGATAATTTATTTACAAGAGATAAGAAAAATCGTTAGCCACGCCACTACGGGCATCATCGAGATATTACAAATGGGATTGTGATCAATTATTACAATCATGGATTAAAAATTCTACGTAACCATCTTATATTGACGCCGGGACCATAAGAATAATGTGAATAACTTTTTTGGCTACAAAAGTAACTTTTTTGGAAAATAGCATAAACAAAAATTGATTGAATGATCGAAGGGAAACGAAAATCCTCCTCGGGTAAAGCTTAGAGTACAAAAGGAGCCTACGGTTCGAATCATCTCTCCCTACCTTCTCTCCTACGTCCGCCCATCCTTCACCCACTCCGATAGTCTCCATGAGTATTTATTGCTTTGCGAATGTTACTCTGCCCCGTTTCTCCTTCCATCCCAGGCCTCGTATTTATTAGCGCTTAGTCTAAATCGGCGAGATCGACGCGTTTTTGATGTATCGAACTGTTTCGATAGCTATTTTGTGCCTCGTAAACGAGCAACGTTAATCCCGTTACAATACAGTCGTTTCTAATCAGAGATGTCTCAGAGATGTCTCAGAGATATCTCAGCCATCGCGCTTTGTCATTCGTGTTTAGTACGTTACTCCTTAACACCGTCGATTCGCCGTAGATCTCCGCGGACGAACGAGGATAGCGACTCGATGCCCCTCTTTCGTCCACGATAACGATAACAATCCGCTATTAAGATAAAAAAAATAGTGGAGAGAGAAAGACAATGAGAGAAAGAGAGAGAGAGAGAGAGAGAGAAAGAGAGAGAGAAAGAGAGTGAAAGAGAGAGAGAGAGACAACATATCCTAGTGTATGTAAATAGATTATCCATTTGACCGTGCGTGAGCGCGTAGCGTGCGTTTAGCGTGTGTGCTGTATGCGTATATTTAATGATACATAGCTGGTCGACGTGCCGTTTGACGAGAATGCGAGACTGCCCTTGTACCCGAGATCACTCGCGCAAAATCGCGATTTTGTTAACTTTTCTAGCGATAGGAGCGGACTGTGCGTCGGCGCCGACGCCGATGTGAATCGGCCGAGAGCGATTTTCGTGAAAGTCGCCGTGAGATTCCGCCGTTGCGACATCCGCCGCGACGTGGCGATCGTTCGGAAATAGACTGAACGAACATCGACCCAACGAGCGATAATCGCCTATTTACTGTTCGGGCGCGAGCGCGGGCTGAGGCTGTGAATATCCAAGAGATCCGGGATGTACGGTCGACGATTCATTGTGACGTCGTCTCAATCCGATTTCCCAAAGGTATCCCAGGCTGTGCATCCTAGAAACGGCAATGAGTGCGCGGCTGTTCGCCGATCCCATCGTTCCTCTCCCGAGATATAGAGGAACTAGAAAGTCCGAAAAACCCCCAAGTACTCATTTTATTTGATGACTGATGGATTCGCTTCTAGCATATCCGGGATTCGATATGCTCCGCGCGCAAAGTAATCTTCTTCGCCCGAGTTATCCGATAGGGCGTTAATTAATCTTAGCACGTAGCACGCACGAGTTGCAGAATGCCGCATTGTGTTCACCCGTCGACCTGTGTTATTAAATGTTTCTTTTTTTCTATGAAATAAAGATGTTTTGCAGTTGAGATAATTGATCTAATGGCTGATTTATCCCTAACAATTCAATCGCATTGCTTATTTATTATGTAAGGAAACTTATTTCACAGATTCTGAAGAGAGAGAGAGAGAGAGAGAGAGAGAGAGAGATCTCAAAGTTGGTGTATTTCAAGAAATCAAATTTTTCATCGATTGCTCCCGCGAAAAATTTCGTCTGAAAACTGCAGCCTCGAGAACCGGATTCTTAAAGATGAGTAAAAAAACTTCTGGTTCCTCAGCTGCACCATCGGCCTTCGACTCTGATCTCTGTGATCGCGCGCTCATTCCTTCCTGCCGCTCAATATTTCGAGGACTTTTGCTCGGGGCCTACGAAAGAGGACTGAGCTGGGCCTAGCTTTCTCTTCCACTGGTCCGTTCAGCATTCTCGCATTTGGTAGTACGCTTTTTTCAATTTATACAACCAGGCAGTCCGCGATGCTGTAGCTAAAAATAGTCACGAATAGATACAATCCCGCTGGTTGGCGAGTTTGACTGGGTGATTAAAGAGAAGGCTCTAATAGTGCCCAATTAGAAAAAGAAATGTTGCCAAGAAATTGTCAGGTCATTTGCACGAGAACGTTTTCGTAATAATTTTAAAGTTAAGATTCATATTACTGGAGTATTATACAATATCAGTTGACGGCTGACTTTTGTCAAAAGTGATATTTTTACTAATAAAATCTCACAAATTTTCAAGATTAATTAAGATTTCCGAAGTTTGTAAGATTTATATACAAGTAAATTTATATAATATAAATTAGTTTATAGATTTTCCATGTCACAGTACTGTGTAACCTCGTTTACCCCGTACCAAGTTTACTCGTGCAAACATACGAAGGAGATAATAAAATTCGCGGAGCATCGCGGCTCGCAAAAGCGAAAGACCAGCGCTTCGCGCGCTTACATAAGAGAAACTCGCGCGCTCTGAGTTTCTAACGAAATATCGTCGACGGGTACACATTACGCCCGTAAGATAAGGTTAATGACACGAAAGTCAAGTGGCCCCAAACCGCACACAAGTTACGTAAGGTCAGCTCAGCCGGCTGTCAGCACGTCCCGTGGACGTACATTGTGATAATGGCGCGTTTCCTGCAATATACGTGCACGCAGATAGGTATCCCAGATGCGCATGTGCGCCATGTGCAGACGTGGCTGTTGTTGCTGACCCAGTAATAGGGCCTTTATACTTTACGTTTTGGTATATATGTCTCTTTTCGTGGCCTTTTCGTCGCCCAAGAGTCGGTCGAGTAGCCAACCGGCTGCCGTACACAGTGAAGACAGAAAGTTTGAAGAACCGTTGCTTCAAGGTTTGACTCAATGAAGCAGGAAGAGGCGTTTTGTGGCTTTTTTTTTTTACTACCCAGCACAAAGTTGAAAGTGTGTTGATAGAGCAGCTTCTTTTTATAGCTCGGTTTACTTGAATTTCTTCATCTCTTGATTAAAGTGGCATTGGGCCATTGCAATGTAGTCTGTCAAGAAGCAGTTGAAAGTTAACTGTAGTTGTTCCCAGAATAAAAATTGATTGGCGTTTTGTATCGTTTAGCAGATTTTTGCATTTTTTATGTTATGCAAATTACGTTAAAAAAATAGTTCAAACTACAAAATAAACTTTTCACCTAATATACTGCTATTAATGATCCGTTCAATTATTTACTACATTGTGAACTATTGTTATCGCAAACAGCTGATCCACCGCATTTTCCATTGAAAATGATTAATTTTTTTCGTATACTTCGCCAAAACTAACGCAAAAAATTTCATCCTCCCATTGTATACGATAAAAATATAATCAATTTAAATCAGAAGAATAAATCTTTATCAAGCAAGCTGTAAGATCAACTTTTTATAAGTAAATTTTTTTACAAATAAAATCTCTGCGTTGGTTGCATAATTTTACATGTTGTTCACAGTATCCGTCGAGCGTTTTACTGACATTTAAAATGCATAAATATGTTAACATGGACAAGAAGCAGGATGAGGCCTTCGAATGCACTCATCCTTCATTTCGAGAGCCTCGACCTTTTCTCTTCTCATTGAACGAAAAGAGTCAAAATTCTTAGTTTCTTGCTTTTTTCCCTATATCCTGCAGCGTTTTTGTATGCTTCGACAATTAATAGAAGGAAACGCAACCATTTTAGTAATGTATGGTGAACGGTGTGCTCTTATAATTTATCCAAGGCCATTACGTTGAGAAGAAAAAAATGCGTGTTGCATAACGATGACAGAATTTCACGAATCTGATGCGAGATGTGCGAGAAAAAGAAGAGAAAGAGAAGGAGAGAGAAGGAGTGAAGCGAAGGGGCGCGCGCGCGATTTATGTAAAATCATCTCCCAATAATCCGTGATCGCGGTTGATATTTTAACGGCATATAACTCCATATTAAGAGCGTACATTGGTAGTGAACATGCGCCGATTTAAAGTCGCGAGATGCATGCAAATAAATCCCGCTCCATCTTCACAGGGTGGATATTTTCTCGCGACTCGCCTCGCTTCGCACGCTTTAATAAAAACGCTCGTTTTTTCTTATACCGGCATGCCGAAATGTTTGGCGATGGCGAAATATTTAACTGCCGAGGTTATCGCAATCAGGTTATAAACCGACACGCGAATATCTGACATCTTGCGCGACGTTAGCTACCGATCTTATTAATATTTGCCTTGTGAAAAACGTATACGTATATATAAAAATTTGGCGTTCAACTTGTTGCAAGTAAACAAGCAAAGTAATCGTAAACAGAGATTTACTGACAGATATCTGAAATTAATTAAAATCATGTATTTCAGCAACCTTTGTGCCGCAGCTCGTTATGATAAAAGTTCGGTTTGATAAAAGTCATTAGTCTTCAGGAAAGAGACAGATAAATCAGTAGAATAAAACTCTGATTTTTAATAAATAGTACTGAAACGTAATGAATCAAGCGATCGTATGCATATTAACATAATTTTAATTTTTGATATATATAATTAACATAAATATGATTCAATTAAATATATTTTACTTAAGACTCATATTGGCAGAACCATAAATTTATAAAAAAAATATAATTATTATGCTTTAGCATAATAATAAATAAACATGTAATAGTTTATATTAATAGTAAGATCTGATAAAAGATGAATATTATTATCATTTATTTTAATTGTATTTTTGTACGAATGCTACCATTATACATATATACAAAAAAAGCGTGTATATATATTTTTATGAAATTTGTAAATATATATAATAATTTGTGTATATAATATTAATGAGTATAAGAAAAATATTGTAATTTATTCCCGCAACGTAAAAACCAACCGATGCGGTTTTGGAATCAGAGTAATTCCGCATTCGCCCTCTAGATCAATGTGTGTACCGGGTGGCACCGATATAACAAATGAGCGAAGAATCCTTGCAGCAAAGAGAAATAATATCATCTTGGCGAATTCATCACCGATGCACATACGTTTACCTTAAAATTATATAAAATGCAACATATACATATATTATTTGATATTAAATGAAACACTGTTTTCGATCTTGCATTTCGCGTTCATTACCCGTTTGAAAAGGCAAAAAAGCTTTTGGCTTGGCAAGACTTCCATCTTCAGCAATAAATCTTTCGATTTTGAAAGAGAGCGGATCGTGCCAGTATGAAGGATCCGTATGAATAGCCCACTGCAACGGAATAACCATGGTGCCTTTCGGTACGTCATAATCGCCTATTTGCGTGTTCTGGATGTAAATTGTCTCGCATCAATTTATTTTAATTTTTATTTGTCATACGCAGAAATTGCAAAATTAACTGCGATTGTTTGTTGTCGATATTAGTCACAACAACAAAAACATATATTCTTGATTTGCAATTGTTATAATTACTTACAAATAAATAATCAGATATATTTAATTTTATAAAATAAGTATAAAAATTGCGTTAATTTTTTCATTCTAATTAATACTGTAATAATGTTACCTCTATTGTTCCATGAGGAATGCCAAGCGGTGTAACGCTTCGCAATCTTTGTGTCTCCGCGATGGCAGCTTCCAGTCGAATTAAAACAAGTCTGTCCTCCAAACTGGCCGGCTTTTGTCCCAACAGTTCGTTCATTTCATCGTGAATTTTTTTCTACATATAAACAAAGATATATAAAATTTGAAGAAATCGTACAGCGAATCGAGATTCTTCATCAGAAATAACATTTATTTAAAAGTGTCTTATTGAGAAACATTTAAAAAAAAATAAGCATACTTGTTCGACTGGATGCGTCGCCATGAAAAGCAAAAACCATCGAAGAGTTGTAAAGGTCGTATCGGTGCCTGCGCCGAAAAGATCGGCCAAGAGATGATAACATTGAGGTTGCGTAAAGTATCCAGGATTGTTTACATTGCTTCTCATCACATCGTCGAAAGCCGCAAGAATGTTATCTGTCTTTTCAAGCCGAGCACGATGCTCATCGATAAACGTTTGATATATTTGATGTGTTTTCAATTTGCCATCGATAAGTGACGCCATTAATTTGCCATATCGTGGTAAAAATCTAAACAACCGAAAAAATCCAACAAAAAAATTTTTTATTTACTCTTAAACCTCATATGAATTTATATTAATCTCTATATTTTTAAATATATAACTTTACTTTATCATTAACTTTAATATAAGTTTTAGTTGAATATCTTTAAATATATTCTACACAGATTCACACCATATCTAAAAAAAATATAAATTATATACTTATTATTTGTATAATATATAATGTATAAATAAATAATATTTATGTGTGAGAATTAGAAATAACAAATATGTAGTAATAATCGTTATAATATTTATATAGCAATAACGTAATTATATGAAGCTTTATATTCTGCATATCACCACCTTTATTAGAATAAGCTAATTTGATTTGATAATCATAACCTTTCGTTGAGGACGTACTTTATCGATAATCTTTTCGATTTACCTTATGCAAATTTAATTAGCACGAATAAAATTATCCTTTGCACTATCTTTTTTTTACAAAGATTTGTATTTATTCTTCCAAATGGGGGTATTTAATTCAATTTATCATATTGCTTATATATATATACATATATGTAATCAAAAAAAAAATTGTCTATCCTTCTATGTTTATCGATCGAAAACCATCGCCCTCGATAAAAAACATGGCATTTGCATGGTAGACGATGAATGAATCATTGCCGCATCATTGACGTGTTAATTGGTCGTTTAGATCAATTCACTTGGTTTTTTCCGCGCGGTAATGCGGTTTACCTTTCGTTAGCGAGGTGCAAAACATATCGCGCGTTATGCAAATACGCAGTCACGTCGATCTGGGAAGGAACTTCGAAGGATCTTTGTCAGGGATAGCGCCGTACCTGAGGAGCGGTAAAAAGTTGAGCGGCCCTGCGACTCCGATATGCTTGACTCCTTCCTCCTGCAAATGTCTCAGCCATTTCCACACCTCGTCGTCCTCCTCGTAAATTTTGCCGAATACGAGATCGTTCATCAGATTGCCCACGCAATGATGAAGTATTTCCAGTGGATCGATACCGTCTTCCGTAGCGCGATCTTTTAATTTCTGAAGGATCGATGAGGAATTTCTATCTATAATGCTTCGTTCTCCGTTAATCAGGAATTAATATTTAAAACAGAATTAATATTTAGAACATTTTTAAATAACATGGATTATGGAACATTCTTTTTCAATATTATAGCAACGGTTTTTACATTTAAATTCTTAAACGTCATTGTTGATAGCATGTCGAAATGTCACAGAAATTAATAGCTTCATTAAATGCAATGACATTTCCAGATAAATAAATGATAACTCGCGTAAGAATTCGTGTTATTTTGCGTCAATATTCCTTTTGAAATAAAATGTTTGGTCATAAATATACTCGTTTAGGGGCAGATTTACGTGACACACGATGGCCTCGCGTAAAATGTCCATTTAGCTAGGCTAGGCTTATTAGTAATGTTATTAAGCGCTAAATTTACCGATATGCATTCGCTCACGGCCGTGAGAATCCTTTCCTCCATTCTGTCCCTCTTGGTACCGGGTAACTTAACCATGCCAAAATTCTTCAGGCATCCGACTACGAATCTTCGCTGATCCCTCCAGAGATCACCCTGAGCGCAAATGATGCCTGCGGAGTGCATAAAGGAACGAAGAGATGAGAATCCTGTTCGAATTTTCTCTTTTCTTTTTTATCTTTTTCTTTTGTTCTTTTCTTTTTGTTTGTTTGTTTATTTTTTTTTTGCACAAGGGTGATTCTCGTCGCGCCTTAATCGCACGATCGTAAATAATGCCACCACCCGAACGTATCTCCGTCGCGTTCCCCCTTTCTGCGTGGAAGCGAGTCGCGCTCATGGTGGGAGGGTGTAAAAAATAGCGAGAGAGGATTACCGTCATTCCGTAAGTAGGCGCAGCCACTGAACTCGCCGAAGGATAATCCTCGAATGAATAAACAATAATCTCTCACCGCACCCACTCGACGTCCCTCCCTTCGATGTATTCGCGGTATAAAACCAGGTACGGCGATCGTCGATTAATAACGATCGCGATAGCTGATTAAGCATGACGGCCCGAACGACAAAGTGTTCATTAACGTTATTTATCATTCGATTTCCTTTTGTATTTTTCAAACGTCTATTTTTCTTCTACCTACACATTTTTTTCTATTAATATTATATTATTAATAAATAGTATATAAATTTCTCTTCTTTCTCCAACACATGAATACGTGTGTTCACTTACTTTGTATCTTACTTATCTCTTTTAAGCGTAGAAAGAATAAAATAAAGTATATATAATAAAACGTGACTGCTCGGTATAGATACAGATAAAATCTCAGCTATCGATTATACTTAATTAATGTGGCTATTATATGCTCTTTTTTCTTATCAAAACGCTGGGTGAGATTGAAATGAGTTACTTTATTATGTTCTTTAAAGAGGTAATAGGAAACTTTGCGCCGCAAAATTTATGCATCTGCGCCGCGACAGTAAAGGTGTGTCGCTTATGTACATCCGATTTCGCAGCCAGATCACACGCGCGAGAATGATCTCGGAATCCTGATCATCGCTCAATGAGATTATCGAGGTTTACGGTTGATGCGCCACGAGAATACAGATCAAGATCTTTGGCGCGCAAATTTATCAGACGATATATTGGATCGTAGTTTTTCTTGAGCATGAATTGATATCTTTATCAATTACGTAAGGGAAAAAGAAGAATACAGATGCGTAGAGTGAGATCTTTAATCGCGGCTGCCCTCATTAAATGATTTTCGGTTGCGCGCACACGTAGGAACGAAAGCGAATCTTGAGGGAGAGACGATCGTTTCTGCGAATTTACAATTCGTCATGGTACGCTCGAGCGTTAAGAGATGAAGTAATGAAAGTATACGCCGGGCGTGAAGTACAAATAGGTTATCGCATGATGTGTGTTTGCGATACTATTTATCATTCGCATCTTGTTCTAAGAGCCAGCGCTGTCGATAGGTCAGTGTCGTATTTAAATGACGCCAAGAAAACTTTCCGGGATCGCGAGTACGTTCTCTCTCTGCTCGATAGATTTTAAATCATCGAGCAATAAAAGAAGAGAAAATTAAAAAATTGTAATTGAATTTTTGAACAAATAAATTCTAAATTTCTTTATATTTCTTTAATCTTATATAAATCTTATATTTATATTTCACACTGTATTTTCGTTAAAAGACGAATGCCATACATATTATAGTTTTCTCTATTCATTATTCGTTTACTTTTTGTAATAATTATGGCACTTTTATATTTGTTCATTATATAGCACAGAATTTAATTTTTAATACTTAATTTACTAAACTTTTAATACTTAAATTTATTATTTTTTTAATATTTTGATTTTTTTTTTAAGATACCAACTTTTCAAATCAGGGCCATTTAGAAATTTAAATAATATATTTGTTGACTGCATATTTTGTATAAAAAAAGCTGTAAAGTGAAGAAATAAATATTCTACATCTGATTGTGAGTTAGAGATGCATATATTGCATTTCCTTACTTTTTTAGGAATAGAGTATCGTAGCATGTTGTGTTACAATTTTTGAAAAGGGGAAAAGAGCATTAGGATGATAGTCTTTACGGAAGAACTCGTAAAAGAAAAAGAAGAGAATAAGTTAGTTCTATCTTTCGTAGTTCGCACACTGCTTCTCCCATCTTCACGATGCATCCGGCGCGGCTACGCGGCTACGAACAATGAGGCTCTCCTTGTCGGTCGAGATTCTTACGCAACTAAACACCCCGCCGCGGTGATCTCAAGGGATGACATCACTCGGACTCTCGGGCACGGCGTTCGCACTCGCGGAGAGGAGCGCTCATCACGAATTCGCGAACCGCCAGAAATAAACCGATGGGGGACGGATAATGCATACATGCGTCCGAACGTTTCAGGGCCGGTCATTCCACTTCGGCCGGCAAAAAGTCCGGCGAATGCAGCGCGAGAAGGCGACGCGCGCGCGATAGTCGTCCTGTCCAAATACAGCCGACCGATCGATCGCGAGCGCCGTTTTATGGCGCGATCATTAAAATACCGGTATAGTGCTGTCGAACACATTCTCAAACATACTATTACCACTATTCGATAATAGTCCTTAGCGAATTTTCGAATTATACGTAAGATTTCTGAGGACGGTCTATGAGAGAGAAGAGAGAGAGAGAGAGAGAGAGAAATGAAGAGATTAAACAGATCTCTTATGCCAAATAAATGTATGTTTTGTCTTTAATTAAAATTAAAGAGTATGCATTTCGCAATAGATGTACAGAGTTATATTCGTCTATACTGCTCGCAAAGGTTTAACGTCTTTATCGTGCAGTTAATTACAAGTGATTTTCCGATTGCAAGATTCGACGGATGAGTCAATACGACGAAGCGCACGATAATCGTGGAAGATTATAATGGCTCGTCGGTGAATATTAAACAGCAATGGTTTAAAAGTTGCTCTTTAAAAATCAGAACACTATTGGGATAATTTTCTCGCTACTATTGTTGAGATGAAGCTGATCACGCAATATTATTCAAAACTAAATAGATAAGTAAATAGATATATCCGTTTTTTTAAACACATTTTTTGCCAAAAATCGTTCTGTTTCGAAGTTCACGAGTATATCTATTGATCGGCTCTGTATTTTGCTTATTAATCAATCTTCCACATCAGTATACATATAGAATTTGAGGAAAAGACACTAGTTTTGAGCCCATTTTAATTTTTATTATAAGTGACCCATAAACTATCAAATATCACTCTTTTGATATCGGAAAATCGGTACCGCAATTTTCTTTTGCGAAATATATATATATATATAATATATTTCGATTAATATTGCATCAATTCGAGTAAGTTGAAAAATTTCGTATGATTATCGACGATCTTTTAGGAGCGCGGGTCGTGACAAGTCGATGATAATGTGAACGGTCCGTTCATACAACGTTCCGTCGTTCTTAACGGGAAAGGCCGTCAGCCCGTCCTTGCGAAGCTAACTGTAATTCCCCGCGGATGCAGAGCAAAACTGTCGACGACCGGGAGAACTTCCTTCAAGGAGACCGATATAAAAGTGAGAGTCCTTCGCATCTGTGCGAGGCGGTCGATCCCGGGTTTGTTCAAACGTGCCTAACCTACCCAATCGCGAATAAGCCTCTTGTTACGAAAACAGAAAAAAAGATTGACGTATTCCGAGCAGGAGCCAGTCAGCAATGTGTATAATCATCAGAAATTGTGTTTTCTTCGATGGTCTGGAAAACATATTTATAACACTAACAAATAAATTTCCGATCTTTTCAAAATTAATTGCTATAGTTATTACAGCTGAATACAACATGCGATAATCTTGCAACGATAAAAGATGTAGATGTGTGAATAATTATGTAGAATGAAAAAAAATGATACAAGGATACTGCGTAGCAGGAGTAGAATTGCCGTGTATGTAAGGGAAAAAAATGAAATTCCACCCACACCCATTCTCCCGCGCTCAAAAGAGGAAAACAAGTCGTCGGGAAAATCGCGGACATCTTACGTCAGTGTTACGCGTTCGTAATAAGCTAAGCGGAATACGAATAGTCGCTCGTGTGTATGGAAGCTCGCTCGTAACGCTTATTTTACACGCGCGCTTCTGATCGCATCGTTGAGTCAGTGCTGAGGTATGTCAAGTGCGATTGAAACTGCGACTTTTCTATAATTGATTGTAGATCATCGTGTATTACGTGAATGTTTGAGTCTGCTAGTTTGTTCTTTTTTGAACTTGTATAAAAATAAATCATAATTCTATTGCGTGTGGGGTGCAATGGAATTAAAAATCTACCAACTTTTTTGCATATATCAATTTAACAATTTAATTTAATTGAGAAATTTAATGGGAGAGAGAGAAGAGAAATCTTTGATAATTAATTTTTTTTTTTTTTTTTTTAAAACCAACTTTTTTCAATTTAACAATTTAATTTAATTGAGAAATTTAATGGGAGAGAGAGAAGAGAAATCTTTGATAATTAATTTTTTTTTTTTTTTTTTTTAAATAATGAAAAGAGAAATGATAAAGAGAATCCACCGTTGCCTTTTATCCCTGTATCTCACTTTCGCTCATTCTATTTTTTACTCTTTCTCTTTTTGTAATATATGGATAGTTTATATATATATGTATATATGTGTAGAACAAAGTACGCCCCTTGTCTCTGATGTACCAACTATTGATCAACACCTCCGTTTTCTGTACTTATAGATGGTACGTAACATGTACCCTCGCGCTCGTAGGATGTTCGCCAGCGAGTTCCTAGAATGCACTTGAAAGACGAGGTATTAAGATATAGCAATCATCTAACATCATTCTCTATTTAATTCTTTTTTTTTCTGTCTTCTGTCTCTAGTCTTCGTTTCTTTTTTCTCTATATATATATATATATATATATATTTTTTTTTCTTTCTGCCTTCACTATCGTCATCTTTAGAAAA
>NW_021853422.1:149288-151400 GCF_003651465.1 Formica exsecta
TTGATAAATAATGAACAGAGAAATGATATTTTTAAAGACTCATATTTCAATCGATCTATAATCATTTTTAATTTATTATATATCATAATATAATGATGATTAACGATTTGCGTCTCTTGCGAACTCTTGTATCTTTGATAATATTAAAAGAGATGAGTCAAATCAATTAAGTATATATCTTGTTGTGTTTTAAGAATGGCTTTGTGTTCATCAAAGAAATGAAGATGCAACAACGTTACTCGAACAATGTTAGTATAGATGGCGAAAACTTAACCGTCTTCGTCGAATCCTATCAAACGATTTCAAGTAAATCGCGATGTCATAAAAGTGAATCGTGACAGAGCGATCTCTTTTTTTTTATCAGCTGAAATTAGCGTCAATATACTGCCGCTCGTGTGTGGCAGCGGCAGCATCAAGGACGTCGAGAATTTCAGGTTTCGTCGACCCGCTTAAAGGCCAACGCCGTCGTATCGTCCAGACACTTTTGACGATCACCGCGATGCAGGTCGATGCACCGGTGGTAACGAGAGTGTCGGCGATGGTCTATCGTTTTCCAAGATCAAGTCTCCCTCCCGCCGTTTACCGGCACACCTTGCCCTGACTGTACAAGGTGTAACACCTTTAGGTTTCTACACTACAGGTCGCTCTCTAGACTTAGGCTTTAATCGCAATAGTGCCGACTCCTAATCGGTTTCGAACTACGACCATATCTCCGAGTTTTTTTACGCATTTGTCATTGATATTAATGGCCTCTCTGAATCGTCATATCGCGAAATCCTCAGCATTTATACCGATTTTCGTTCAAATTAATATGACCTAATTTTTATTAATCTTTTTAAATTATTCATATATATATATAGAGGGGTATACGAAAATCGGTATATATATATAAAAATATTTTCTTAAATTATATCTCTCTTACTATTACGCGATACATATTATTTTATTACGAAGTAATATTAACAATATATTATAAGAAATTTATTTTATTTGCATTATAAAATTAAATTTCTTGTGCGTAAATATTATGTATGTATAATTTTATAAGAATTTTTCTAGAATTTAATCTCTAAACGCACACAGTCGATTATTTCCTGAGTATCCCTAGTAGACGTGTCTTATAAAGATTAATGTTACTCTTACTTTCGATTCGTTTCCCAGAAGCCTATTAATACTTTGTTTCGCATCGCCGGCATTTTACCGATCGTTCTCCGTTACCTGATCACCAACGGTATCTATGGCATTTCCGATCCATCCTATCCTTTTCACGATCTCTAATGCAATTACTTGTTATAATAGGTTTCGCTACGACTTCCTAGAACAATCAAACTGTTCTAAGAAATGCCGCCTTTATGAAATATTTCTTAAGTCTGCAAATTATATAATATATTTCGACTTTTTTTAAAATAGAAGATTGTTAAATGTAAAAACATATATTTTTGATTGTCTGTATTTAATTATATGTATCATTAATGTAACTTAATGATTATATAAGTGTTGCCACTATTAATATTGTACACACAGAAAAATATTATTCTATTGCTAAGTAAAATGATTACTCAGTTTACTTTACTTCTTTTAAGTAACAGTTATCTTTAACAAAGAATATTTTCTTAATAATAGTCTTAAAATAAACTTGTCACAAATTTTAGAAATACTCATTATCATATACTCAAAAAAAGTAAATATTTTCTTTTGAAGAATATTATAAAATTTTATCGAAGAAAAGTCAGATATGGTTAATTTAATGTAAGAAAATTTAATAGATCAGAAAAATTTAATGTATTTCTTTCAATTATATAATTTAATATTCTTGATTGAAATATTAAATTTATTAGGATTCAGAATATATTTTGAATAAATTTGATGCTTATGATGAACTTATGATAGATTTGCGGATATATAAACTTATGAAATACTTGAAACAAGTAATATTTACTTGTATATAGTATATATTTTTCTGTGTGTACATGATAAATGTATTATCACACAAAAACGTATAATCTTTCGTAAAACAATAGACACGGCGTATTTAAAGTTTCAATTTCTTTGTTTCCTGAATTTCGGAATTTGTAAAAAATTCTGAAAATATATTTTTTATAATAGAATATT
>NW_021853422.1:155727-165293 GCF_003651465.1 Formica exsecta
AAAACAAAGCTTCCTCTATGAGGAAGCAAGAAGAATTACTTTAACAGATTTCTATTTCATTCAGGCTCGAGAAAAAAGTTGATATAATCAAATATGTATATAATTAAACAAGATGTCCGGTAATAATCGTATCACCTCTCATGTATAGAGAGGGTTAAATCGAGTAGAGGAAAGTTCTATATCATTTTGCAATTTTTGCAATAATTAATGAGATTTATTTTAAAAAAATAGCTAATCCGCGCGAGTATAAGTGCACACAGAAAAATATTATTCTATTGCTAAGTAAAATAATTATTCAGTTTACTTTACCTGTTTTAAGTAACAGTTATCTTTAACAAAGAATATTTTCTTAATAATAGTCTTAAAATAGACTTGTCACAAATTTTAGAAATACTCATTATCATGTACTCAAAAAAAGTAAATATTTTCTTTTGAAGAATATTATAAAATTTTATCGAAGAAAAGTCAGATATGGTTAATTTAATGTAAGAAAATTTATTAGATCAGAAAAATTTAATGTATTTCTTTCAATTATATAATTTAATATTCTTGATTGAAATATTAAATTTATTAGGATTCAGAATATATTTTGAATAAATTTGATGCTTATGATGAACTTATGATAGATTTGCGGATATATGAACTTATGAAATACTTGAAACAAGTAATATTTACTTGTATATAGTATGTATTTTTCTGTGTGTATATACGTGTACATTTATATGCAAAATAAGTTTTTATAAAACCATAGATTGTAGCTCTTTATCGAACCAAAGTTGAAGAAAGAGCGTGAAAATGCTATCTAAAAATCGTTAAATATATCTACACTAAAAATTTAATGGAACAATGGCAGGATTTCTAGAATCCTATCAGTAGAATTAGCTACAAATAAAGAAGGCAACAATTAAAAATTAAAAAATAAGCATAAGAATATATATGAATAAAATATGACAGTTTACGATATTCATACGTCGAAGCGTCGATCTATTTTTAATTTATCTTTTTTTATTTCAAATTAAGCGATGCGTAGAATAATCAAATTCTATAAAACGGAATTGATCAATCCGACAATGCGACACGTGACGTGCAATGCAGAAAATTTGCGTAATATGTTTACAGACGGCGCGTTATCTCGCCGTCCATCGGCGCGCTCTATAATAAATTAACGCTATTACGTACGACATTATCCGTCGTGGCGGGGCAACCAGTTTGCATAAGAAATGTGAGCGCGCCCATAAAGGCGCGTGTAAACGCGCTGTCGGATAATCACGGGTTGCGCTGTCGGAAGGCACGCGCCTCCCGAGTCAGTATTCTTCCCCATGTTCATCTCTCATGTAGGCAGCGGCAGTATCGTCATCGTCAATTTATGTGTATAGCTTTTCTCTCGTAAGATTTCACATTGGATAACAGAGAAGCGTTCTAAATTATGCGACGTAATACTGGAAAATAGTGTGCGCTAATAATCAAGGGAATATACGTAATCCAAAGCAAATATTTTAACTACAAACAAGAATTATTATATAACTATAATTCATCACCAACATAATATTAAAGAATAATTATGAGAACATTTAACCGTAAAAATTTAAAAAATTCAGTAAATAAAAATTTGTAAACACAAATAGACAATAAACTAATGGTATTTTTTAGTTTATTCTAAGCATTGTCTCAATAAATTTTCGAGATACAATATTTTAACGCAATATCGAATATTAGATATTTATAAATTATATGAATAGATAATGTTTTGTATTTTGCAGCTGCTTATAAATATTCTAATTATCTTATGGATACAATAAATATATTTTCCTCGTTTTTTTCTCCTATTATTTAAAGAAATGTCTTGATTGTCAATCCTAAATTTTATTTATCAAAAATGTAATAAACGGGAGGAATATTTTGCTGCATTCGTCGCATTTTATCGGAATACGCGCAAAAGTCGCAACGCGTCCTTGGACGCTCCGGTTTAGAGACTTCAATGCGCCGTGATGCACACTTTCGTGAGCCCAAGTAGTAATGGTCTACAGCGACGGTCGCTCGTCCGACTAATCCCGGTCCTCACCACTTGAAACGAACGTTAGACGCTTCAGAGAGCCTCCCTTTCCTTCCGAACCGAACGCTTGCGGTTGATCTAAGTTTAGCGAAACTTTACGTGTATCACACGAGATATGTACCTGTTGATGGAGGCGTGGCTAGGATTTCCCCACCAAACGCTATTCCGGTGGAGAGAAAGAAAGGAGGCTCACGCGGCGGGAGGATCTTTCCTGAATGCTCTGGAGGGGCATCTACAAGGAGTGGAGGAAGGTTCTCCGGACGCAAGAGCCTCTCGTGAAAGGTGTCAGAAGCGCCTCAATGTCGCGAGGGTGCGCGTGCAAAGGATGTGGCTACGCTAAATTTATCGTGCCAATCATCAATTTGTCGCATTTAAATTAAAATTTATTTTGCATTGACTTTTTTCTGGATTTGAATTTGTACTCTTCGTAGCATATGGATTTCTCTGCAATTTCTCTACAGTTTATTTTGTGAAACTTTGAACTGATCTAAAAGGCAACATATATCTCGTAAAAAAACATGCAATCTTTTTGAACTTACGCCGTAAGAATTAAAATAATCGAAATTTTTATAAAAATATTCGGTTTATGAAAGTTATCAGAAAATTTTCATTAAGAAATATTTGACATTATGATAAATGATAATTTTTATCGAGCTCATATTCTCTTTTATTATTTTTTATTCGTATTATTCACGATAATCCATTCAAACCTGTGCTTTTCAAATTTCTAAACACTCCCATCATGCAATATTTACTTCATTATTATGATTGTAATGTAAATTCTTTCACATAATCCTTAAATTGCATATTTATCAAGTCTAAATATATTGACTTATTTAATTGCATAAACCCAATATTAAATGTCGCATCTATAAATTTCGAAGCGGATAAGTAAATTCTACTAAATTGCAGCCCAACTTTATATAAAATAACGCTATAAAATAATTAAAATTTTCAATAGATTGAATTTACATAATCAAATCCGACTTTGCGACAGCTCAACAATCCGAAATTGATATCATGACCGATTCGTAATACATACGCGTATTTATCGGCTCGCTAAATCGGCGCGCTTGTAAAAGAGATCGGCGATGATAGCGCGGAGGAAATGAATGGAGAAATCACGGGGCCGTTGACTTTGGAGACATGGCGCCTCGTAAACATCGTCGAAGGCTCACGCACACGTGCGTGCATGCACTGGGAATCGAAAAAAAAAAAGAAGAAATAAAGAGGGAAGAAGACGCGCGCGGGGAGCATAGGGAGGGAGGGAGGGAGGAGGGCATAGAGAAAGAGAGGGAAACACGCCGAAGACGACGGTGGATCGCAAACGAGAGGATGGGAGCTTTCGAAACGAGGTGTAAGGTGTACCACTGGGTGCCGTGGTACACTTTGCCGTGAAATTATCGTCCCGCACGCATCGGCGGCCCGGCTCCGCCGTTCGTCGCCGACGACGGAATTTGTGGCCATGCCGGCGAATTTTCAGTCGACGGGCGAAACTTACGATCGTTCGAGTAACCCTGTTTTCATCTGGAAACAAAGGCCGCGTCGCATTAAATCAGGGACTAGTGATAGCTACGCGGCAAACGTCAATCGCGATATCCTATATGCATAAACTTTGATTTAAGAAATGTGCTTAATCGCAAATGTTTTCGTTTTTACGGAATATGGAGCAAATACCGTGGAAGCCTGACTTATCCGCGGATACTTATCTATCTCGTGTATATTACGTTCAGTAACGCGCACTCTATATATTTCAAATAACGGAGCACGAACGAAACTCTCTCGTATGCAGAAGACCCGCTATCAAATGTCGGCACCGCAATCGGTAACGTTGATCGTAAATCGAAAATCGTAACGGCACTTGGATCTAGAGAGTCCTCGTTATCGCGAGAACGGGACATAGCAGGCTGACTAGCTCTATTTTATTCTCCTTGACGGTCCACACCTTGGCGAAACACGGTTTTATCTCGACACGTCGTTGCGACAATCGAATAGATGTATTTGTGAGTCTCGTTCTTATCGTTCTTACATGTTGAATGATATTAAAGTAACATTTCGTACATTCTTATCATAATTTTTCAATACTCGATTTTAATGTTTATATCGCTATACAACAATAAAATTTTTAGTATAATAATCTGTGTACTACTAATACTCTGTCTTTAAATTAAACGTAAGATTTTTGTCACTCATTTATATTCATTTCAGGTATTCTGTGTAGTAAGCATATTACACGTAGCTTGAAAGACCATCGTATAAAAAGAGCAGAAGTTCAGTGAAAGGAAGTACGCGATTTTACGATAGAATTTCTACGATGTGACTTTCGAGCATATTCTAAAGATTTTTCGGAAACATCTTAAGAGCTGTCAGAATGACATTACGAGCAAATACGACGTGTCGCTGAAAGAAATTTATTTCTCATTTACACTCGAGGGCGAGGTCTCTTCAAAGAGAAACTTTCACTGCGCGTACACGTCGGATTAACGCGGAAGAATGCTTGTAGATCGGCGGTTTTACGCCACCCGGAAGCTCTCTAGATCCTCCAACCCACGCCGGGCCGACCTCGTTTTCTATCTACGGGAACGGCCGAGACGTTAGCTTTTTTTTGTGGATCCTAAGGCACCACCGGATGGTAGGTAAATCTTTCAGCTGTTTAGTAGGTTAGTCGGCCCACGGCGAAACTTCGTTCGTTAGAGGAACCGTTACGTCCTACAACGACCGGTGGTGCCCTTCCATTGTGCGACTGCTCGCTCCATTGTTACCACTTCTCCCGGCGAGTCGTGATCGCGCACGTGAGTTTTCCGACTCGCATTCGCCATGTGTCGTACAATATGGTACTGTATATATGACAGAATACATGTGTATACTTTCAACAATTATTTAAATTATCAGTTAAATTGCGGATCAAATACGGTTAACAATTGTTTTTAAGAATATTTTACAATTCCTAAGCGCGTCTAGAGTCCATTTATTATAACTAAATTATACTTGAATTTATTTCTCGAAGAATAATAAATTAAAATTTCAGTACGCCATAAAAAATGACATGAATAATTAATTAGTAAGGTAATATATTCTTCCCCTCCCTCTCTTTCTCTTTCTCTCTCTTTAATTATTTCTTTCATTTTAAAATAACTGTTGTACTTTATCGTCTCGTTAAATTATATGTTAGAGATTTATTTTTATTTAATTTAAGCATACAGAGAAAATGAATACATGTATGTTAGCATAGATTTAATTTAATTTTATAACAAGATAGAGAGATGATTACTCACCGTATCCCTGCATTATTCCATGCGTTAAATATAGCGGGGCCCTACCGGCAAATGCATCCTTCGCAAAGGCCTGCCTTACCAGCTGAGGATCCGACAGCAAGATCGTATAAACCGAGCCCATTCGCAGCCCACAAATCGGTCCATACTTCCTCGCCAGATTTGTCAGCGACACATGAGGACGCTCGGAATCTATCCATGGCAAATAACCGAGCAGCGGGATGCCGGATGGTCCCGGCGGAAGTCGAAGCCTTTTACGACGAAAAATATAAATAGAAAATACGAGAGAAATGCCGAGGATAATATGTATGAGGAATATCATTGTTTAACGTGGAAAGGGAAGCGATACCGCGGCACCTGCAAATTAAAGAGGACACTGTTGAATGACAGTAATTTGGCGAAAGCAGGATATTATAATTATCATGTTGCAAGATTTTTATGTAAATGTGTAGCTGTTACATGGGACGATGGCATAGAGAGAGAGAGAGAGACATATATCGATAAAAAAAGTTGATATAAAAAGTTATAATCAAATTATTTAGAACTTGTACATCTCGCGAGAAATGTGCTGTTACATGGACGTAATAAATCACGTAAATGTTCCGCGCGACGGACGATCTTCCATGGTGATCGTAAACGCTTCTAATTGAGGGAACGCGATTGCAGCTTCCAGAAATGGCAACGACAGAAATGAATGATAAACACCTTTCTCTGCGCCTACGGCGTAACGTGCATGTGTAAACTCATCTCATTATCAAGACTCGCGCGCGCGCACGTGCAATCGCGAGGAGGACAAGGAACGGATTCCGTGCTGCGACTACACGATATAGGCCGACACGTGGTCAAACACGTGCCGGCGAGTCGCTGATGAATCGAGGAAGCTTACTTTCGATGGTGCATCGCCGGTAGAACTTTTTTTTTTTTTATAGCCATCGTCACTTTGGCTCGCAAATGTTTAGCGGTTATGGCATTTTGTATTTTTATTCAATCTGTCACGGTATTATAAGTCGATTCTCTTTTCTGCGTTTAATTGAAAACAATTTTTTTGCGCGTAATGCCAGAGATCTTCAATCGTGGACAGCGGCATTTTCTTTACAATTTTGATATAAAAATAATCAATTGATTATTATTAAATATTTATTAAAATACAGCAAAAAAATTGCATTTAATCTAATATAAAAACAATATTTCTTTTATTTTAATCATTTTCATAAAATAACTTTAGGTATTTGTTAAATAGCACGCATGAAACTTGTTCTAAACTATCTTGGATACTATTGAAACTATTACACATTTTTACAAAATTTTAATAATAATTTTTGAGGTTTTAATTAAAATTCATCTTATATACCGTGGAAATTATGTTCTCTCGAGTAAAATATGATTTAAAGAACAAAGATACTTTTTTATGTATAGCAGTTATATAAGTTGTTGTGTAGAAGACTCAGAGAACGCGAGTGTTGAACAAAACTCACCAAATCTGCAAACAGCAAACTTTTACTACAGAAACTATAGCAGCCAGAACATGCACATCTTTCTTGAATAATATTATAACTAGCAGGAATTATGAGATCTGAATCTGCAACAAAAAACAGAAGATATGTAATATTATATAGATAGATATGTAGACAGATAATATATTTATATATTTATATTTACATGCGGAAAATAAACAAAAAACGGAAATTTACACGTACAACTATCGCTGAAAGATAAATATTATAAGAAGGAATATACGAGATGTAACTTCGACCGCAGTATCGAGCTAAGTGTCGTCGCGAGACTTGACGAAAGTGATCCCGAGTCGTTTGACTACCAAATGATAACTGCTTTGTGCTGCGACAGCAAAGATTTTCTGTGTGATATTCGATGACATTAGAGTAGACGTTTACGTTTTCAGACAGGTACCAAATCTTCTTCAAAAAAATATAATTGTATATATAAAGCATTTTAATTTTAATTAAAAAAAGCTACAAAATATTTTGTAAAATATTATTAAAATATATAGAACATTGAAATATTTTTATACATATATGTGTATATGTGTGTGAGCCAATGTATAATTGATTATAATATTTTTGAATATAAATAGGAAAGAGAAAAAACAAAATCTTTTTATATCAATTTATTTTCAATAAAGATTATCTTGATAAACTATTAAATGTATGATGCAGCGAGAATAAAGATTAATTTTCGTAACACATGAAATATCGCCCAAATTTCTGCATGCGGCGCCTATGTGAAAAGGAATTTCTTCGCACAGAAGGACCCTTTTCGACAGACTAGTCGGATAAAAAGTTACGTATCTACCTGACTTAACAGGTCTTCTGGTTTGGCTTTTATGAACTAAGCCGTTCGCTTTATAATTTATCGAGATGTTCGCGCACGCACACATGCACACAATTTACGACTAATTAAAGAACATTTTGAAAATAATTCGCGTTAAGAATGAATGAATCTAGATTCAATTAAAGATCGCATCTTTTTATACATTTGTATTTGTAATGAATAAATAAAAAATCCGTATATAACTAACCAATCTTTTGTGAGTCGCGTTTATGAGATCACGAGAGAATATTATAAAGTAATCCTATATAATATCTCTGCGCATAAACACATGCACACCCCAGAATACCAACGACCCGTTGCCCTTACACACACGACTGATCTTCTTGGCTCACCTTACGAGTATCCTGTGTGCACTCACCTCCGCTCACGTGCGAGCTATCGCTCGCCTTCGCCAATCACGTGCGAGTTTATACGTCGATCGCGTCTCTCTGGGCCGAATTCAATTTATATTGGTACGTGCCCGAGCGCTCGAGTTAAACCGAAAAAATGAAAACGAGGAAGAGTTGGACACTTCTTTTTTTTCTATCGTGACCTACTGCCCGCTTGAAGAAGTTCGGGCAGAGAAGTTTCAATTGCCAAAGTGCCCTTTGACCTCTTGGAAAGCTGCCTTAAAAAACTCGTTGGCGAGAAACGTTTCTACTTTTTGTGTACTAATACTTGGAAAGCATATAAGAGAGAAAAAATAAAAATTCTACATTATATGAAATTAGTATTCGAAATATGTATATTACCGATTTACTTTTTTGTTAAAATCGCCACTGTTAAAAATAGAATATAAAGGAACCAAAGTATGCGTACACGATATAAATCTTTTAAATAATATTTAAATAATATGAATATTTTCTGGTTGAGATACGTAATCTTGAAAAATATTATATAATTAAATTTAAATATATAATACAACATGACGACGTTTCCGTAAACTTAATTTATATTTTGCATCAATCAGTTCTCCTCAACTATAGTTAATGTAACCCATATATAATTTTTGTATTTATGTAAGTGTGTATATATTTTTACATACTTATATATAGTTTATATTTATCGTTATCAAAATTTTAAAAGAACGCTGTATTAGAGCGTGAATCTGATTTATTCCTCGCGCACGCAATCATATAGTAAAATCGAGCAAGCCCTTTGTATTGAATATTCGCGTTTGCGGTAATGCCGACTCTTTTTTTCAGATTATGTTTATCCAACAGAAGGCATTCGCTTATTTGCCTTGATTGGAAATTGAGCGGACAGGCAATCGACTTTTGCGAAAACAAAACTTATAATCAAAATTGAAAAATAATACAATTTTGATGTATTCTTTCCTCTTCCAGTTGCAGTTTGGGAAAAACTGGAAACTTACAATTAATAATTGACTTATTAATGATTGATTATTAATAAGTGACCCTTTCATTTGATATGTTATATATATAGTTCATCTTGAAATCAAACTTTAAGGAAAGCGCGACGAATGTTCGAATAAACTCGCGTGGTGGTTACGAGTGGCGCGTGCAGAATTCACGCTGGTAAATCATGCATTTGCGAGCATATCGCGCATCGCGTCTCACCGGCATTTCGTTTCGAGGATATTGCGAGAGGAATGGACCGCATGATGGGCGCGCCACTTTCCCTCCGTCATAAAATGGACTGGATTGCGGAGGAGGAAGAGGAGTCGAAGAGAAGCCGCGGGAGAAGGTGACGAGGAAGAAGAGGAGAGACATGCACGCGGAGAGGAAGAGGCCGAAACGTGATCGGTCGTGCACGTTGCCAATAATCGAATGCACTCTTCGGCTGCGATTCGCACGCATTGGAAAACGTGAGGCATGTTGATGATCTTCGATCCTAGCAATTGCCTCCTTTTCGGCTTGCCTCTTCCGCACCGGTGGCGATATCTGAACCGC